>NC_063333.1:19076060-19093896 GCF_021869965.1 Rhincodon typus
CATCAGGCACAAGCTTGAACACATGCACCAGCACGTTCAGGAACGTCCCAATGCGTCCCGGCCATTATTAGACTAATGAATGGACTCCCAACTTCAAATAATACTGACCTTGCTAATGTTGATCTTGCCTAGCGCACATCCTGTGCAACGTAACCTGTACGCCTCTAAGTTTTTTTTTGCACTCTATGATCTGTATAACCTTACTATAATCGGCCTGTACTGCCCGTAAACAAATCTTTTCACCGTCCTTAGGTATACGTGACAATAAATAATTCTGCTCTTGATATGATTTGATTTATCTTCATGAACCCCATGGATTTCTATTTTGGTGATTCTCCTTGATGTCACACGACTTTGTGAAATTGCACCCCATTTCAATTCATGAAATTTCTACATGGCTGACTCTTGACAGTTTTTTTTTTGATGGATTGTGCAGACAATTCAGTGAATCTTTCACAAGTCTGATGAACATCTCACAACTCCGAGCTTAAAGTTTCTCCTTTCTAATAACCTGCAGAACTCTAACCAAACTCTTGTTTTGGAAACTTTACAAAAGAAACCTTTATGCCGACGTGATCAGTTCCCAGAACTGCCCTCCACTTCTTTTCAATAGAGAAATTAAACTTGTTTCTGAATATATCCCTGATTTTTTTTTTTAACTAAGTTTCAAATAATTTGCTCAATCCTAGACCCTTCGGAACTGCAAATAAATGTAACCAGCACCCATCTGTCTCCATTTTGGAACCCAAATTGCAAAAATAAAATTAGTACATGTAAATTGAGTAATTTTCATCACGTTAGCACATGGATTGAATCAAATTCGTTGAAGACTGGAATCTGTATCACTGGCGACCTCGGAGGCTGGGCTGGGTCATGAATTTGGCTGTCTCACTGAAGGTGGATGTAAATACTGCTACCTAGTCTTTTGCACTGTTACGCTGGGCTGTTCAATTTTTGAGTATGGGGTTACTTGTGGAGCCATCTTCACTGAGTTGTTTAATTTTCCACCACCATTCACAATAGGATATACTGGCACTGGAGGGGGTGCAAAGGAGGTTCACTAGGTTGATCCAGAGTTGAGGGGGTTGGCTTATGAGGAGAGACTGAGTAGATTGGGATTATATTCATTGGAATTCAGAAGATTGAGGGGGGATCTTATAGAAACATATAAAATTATGAAGGGAATAGATAAGATAGAAGTAGAGAGGATGTTTCCACTGGCAGGTGAAGCTAGGACAAGAGGGCATAGCCTCAAGATTAGAGGGAGCAGATTTAGGACTGAACTGAGAAGGAATTTCTTCACCCAGAGGGTTGTTAATCTGTGGAATTCCTTGCCCAGTGAAGTAGTTGACGCTACTTCAGTGAATGCTTTTAAAAAAAAAAATGTAGATTTTTTTTTGAACAATAAAGGAATTAAGGGATACGGTGAGAACGTGGGTAAGTGGATCTGAGTCCACGAAAGGATCAGCCATGATCTTATTGAATGGCGGAGCAGGCTCGAAGGGCCAGACGGCCTACTCCTTCTCCTAGTTCTTATGTTCTTATGTGGCAAGACTGCGGAACTTAGTCCTGGTGCAGTAGTTGAAAATGTGAAATCATTTGACCCTGTCAGTCAGTAGCTGCTTCCACAGTTTGGCACACAGATGATCCTGTATTTGGCTACACCAGATTCACATCTCATTTTAAAGTATACCTTACGCTGCTCCAGCACACTCTCCTTTGAACCAATATTGATCTCCTGGTTGGATAGTCACAATATAGTGGAGGGTATGCTGGATCAAGGGTTCACAGGTTGTGGTTGAATGCAGAACTAAAAATCGAAATTGCTGGAAAAACTCAGCTGTTTTATTTTCATTATTCATTCACGGGATGAGGGCATCATTGGCCAGGCAGCATTTATTGCCCATCCCTAATTGCCCAGAAGGCAGTTCAGCATCAATCGCATTGCTGTGGGTTTGGAGTCACATGTTGTCCAGACCAGGTAAGGATGGCAGTTTCCTTCCCTAAAGGACATTCGTGAACGAGATGGGTTTTTCCAACAATTGACAATGGATTCATGGTCCCCATTAGATTCTTAATTCCAGATATTTTATTGAATTGAAATTCCACCATCTGCCATGGCGAGATTCGAACCCGAGTCCCCAGAACACTATCTGGGTCTCTGGATTAATAGCCCAGCAATAATACCACTAGGCCATCGCCTCCCTACAATATGGCAGCATCTGTGGAGAGAAAGCAGTTAATGTTTCAGGTCCAGTGACCCTTCAGATTTCAAAAAGAAGAAGAAAACAAAATATATGACAGTCAGAATGATCTCCAAACAAGCAATGAAACATTACTTCAATCCATATCCTTATACTATCTGTTCCAGAGACTCCGATCCAGAGTAATTGCATCCCATATCTCATTTCTAATAAAATGCAGATTTCTAACCAAACTGACAGGTCTGACAGCCTCCCTGGAGAAAGAAAAACAAAGTTAAGGCTTCAAGTCCAGAATGATTTTTCTTTAGATCATTATTTGATGTATTACCTTCATCCCAGGAATCTGTTACATGAACCTCCTCTGCATTGCTTTCCATGCAATTATATACTTCCTAAAATAATGAGACCAAACCACTGTACACAGTACTCTTAGATGTGATTCCATCATTGTCCTGTATAACTGTAGCAAAACATCCGTACTTCGATAGTCCATTCTTCTTGCCAAAATGACAACTTTCCATTTGCCTCCCTAATCGCTTGCAGTACCTGCATACTGATTTGTTGTGACCTGCAAACCAGGACACACACATACAGCTGGGTTTTGAAATCTCTTCATTTAAACAATGTGCTGTTTTACTATTCTCCCTACTAAATTGGATAACTTCCCATATTCCCACATTACACTCCATTTGCTAAATTTTTGCCCACTCGGTTTACCTATTTGTATCCCTTTGTGATCTGCTTATGTCATTTTTTACAATTTACTCTCCTACCTAACCGTGTGATCGATGAATTTAGGAAGCAAACATTCGGTCCCTTCATCCATATAATTGATTTCAATTCTAAATAAATGAGGTTCCAGCATTGATCCCTGTAGCATATGATTAGTTGCAGCATGGCAACTTGATAATGACCAATTTAGCCTTTCTCTCTGCTTCCGGTTTGCTAGCCAATGTTACCACGTTCATTTGGAAATCCTTGGCCCCACCCCCACCCCCAATACCATGAGATCTTATTTTGTATATTAAGCTTTGTGGCAACTTTGAAATTCCAAGTACACGATACCTACAAATTCTCCTTCAGCTACGTGGTGTGATCATCTGATAGGATTGCCCAAGGCGACAACTTGGGCTGCAAGCTGCTCTAATTTTTAAGAACAGATGTGATGAACTTTGGTGAGAAAATCAATTGAGAGTTTTAAGTAATGAACTACTTATGCTGTTGGTGTATGTTAGGTTTGCCGAAAAAACTAAAACAGCCCGGTGGGTTCCTTTGCATCTACTGATTACAATGCAACTCTCCATTTTCCCCTCAGATCCGTTTTATGCTGGAAACAATGCTGGCATTGAAGAATAATGATATGCGAAAAATTCCAGGCTATGATCCCGAACCTGTAGAAAGGCTTCGAAAACTGCAAAGGAGTCTGGTATGTAGTGATCTATTTAAATATCTGTCTTTATAAAGATATTAAATTTGTGGATATTAAATATATTAAATTTGTGATTTGTACCCAATTAATGTGTGCTACAAGTTTTATCTAACTTTGACTTGCTTATAAAGGTACTGTGAATCATAGACAGTATGCACATGCAACACCTAGAAGTGAATTTCTTCTGACATCATTCAGAGGGATAATATTAGGTTTACAGCACACCAAGAAGGCCAAAGTCACTATTTGAAGCTCCTATTCAAACTCTACTCCCTACTGCCAATTTCTAGTTACACTATCAGGTTGTATCATAATGTTCAGAATATCCGTATCCCGGTGGTCTCTCAGCTGAGCTTCCAACTCAATATCTGCTCCATCACAAAGACAATTCACTTCTATCTGTGTGTCATCACTTACCTTTGCTTTTGCCTCTGCCTCAACAATCTATAATTGTATTCTACTAAAAGCTTCATCCAAGGCTTTGTTACCTCCTGACTCAACTAACTGCTTTTCTTGCCATTTCCCACCAAACATAAACTTATGTTTGTTTTGCTCATGGGACTTGATTATCGCTAGCTACATTAGCTTTGAATGCCTATCCCTAATTGCTTTGGAGAAAGTTATGGTGAGCTGTTACTTTTAGCTGTTGCAGTCCTTGGACTGGAAAGACATCCTGTTGGGAAGACTGTTCCAAGATTTTGGCCTAGCAACAGTGAAGGAACAGAATGGCGATATGATTCCAAGTCTGGATGGTGTGTAGCTTGAAGTGGAACTTATTGGTTATGGTGTTTCTCTGCCTCTGCTACCCTTGTGCCTCCAGCTGGTAGAGTTTGCAGATTTGGAATTGCAAGTGAAGGAGAGTGATGGTAATTTTACTACATTAGACCTTGCAGATCTGTGGTAACCTACAGAAATATCACGATTGACTGGTCTATTGCAGAGTCCTACAGTTGATCTCATCACCTGCCCACGTTCCCTCACCGTGTGTGTCTCTTCCTCCAGCCCGCAGTCCCTGTTACCTTGCCGTGCATGCTATTTCATCATGCTGTTGCATGACTTCCACTTTGGAAGCTACAAGACTAAAGAAAGATATGTGCTTTTAATAGGCTTTGTAAGCTTATTGCATCATATTTGTTTGATCCAGATTAACTATCTCACTAGAGGGTGAATTAAGTTTTCTGGTGACAATGCAAATAAATGAATGTGATATATCCCAGGATCTAATGTGTGAGGGCAGTACGTAATAGTACTAGAAACATAGGGGGCTATTCAGCTCACCATGTCTATGTGGACACTCAACAAGAACCGTCCAGCTAGTCCTTCTCCTCTGCTTGTTCTTTGCCATTGATTTTCATGGGCAGTGGTGAGGTTCTCTTGTTAGAGATGGTCATTGCCTGGCACTTGTGTGATGCAAATGTTACTTGCCACTGATCAGCCCAACCCTGGTTAATGTCCAGGATTTTCTGCATATGAACATAGGCTACTTCTGGATTTGAGGAGTCATGAATGATGCTAGATATTGTGCAGACATCGGCCTGGCTATCTGGACAACTAATCTAGTGATGTTACTACAATGTTACTGCCTCAGTTGGAGTTCATTCAAAACCCTGCTTCTGCTATTCTACTTCTCACCCATCATTCTTGTGAAAAGTGACCTATGTTAGCTCATGTTCACAACTTTTTCATTTTAAAGGTCCTAGCTTTGCATTTAAATCCTTCCTTTCCCCCATACCCCTCCCTTTCTCGCTTTTCACGGTACTATAATCTTCTGAGAACTTCGTATTCCTCCTACTCTTCCTTTGTGCATCCCACTGTTGTGAAAAGTGGGATTGTGAAAAGCCATTGTTAGAAGGATGGCACTGAGGCCAATCTTTGCATTTCTTTATGGAGTTTACCATTGGAGCCATATATTACTCAACTTAATCCCTCCACAGTTTCAATTAGTGTCTCCAAATATATTTTATCTAAAGAAGAAAATGAATTGGGCACACTTTCAAGGCAGGTGGGGCTGAAACCCAGGCCCAAAGGTAGGAACGCTGCCATGGAGCTCTCATCTGAGTCAACAAATTTCAGTCTAATTCACAGCCATTGGACAAAAGCAGCAGAAGTAAATGGATGCTGTTGTCCTCACCAAGCGTTTACCATTGTGTAAAAACAAAGTATTTTAAAGTTGAAAATATCTCTGGAGCTAGTGGGATTTAAACTCTGACCTTCTGGTCCAGAGGTAGGGACACGATCACTGCCCCACAATGCCATGTCCCCTGCATAAAAAGAAACAGCGAATCTGCAGTTAACACCCCAGTATCTTTGCCTGACTATTGGCAGCTGCGGTTTCGCCATCTAGGCCTTAAACTCTGGAATTCCCTCCTTTAAAACACTCTGCCTTTTTGTCATCCTTTTATACCCTCCTTTAAAAGCTAAATCTCTGACAGAGCTTTTAAATGTCCATCTAAAAATTTCGTTCTTTTGCTCTGTCAATTTTAGTCTTAGATTTTCCTGTGTTTATAAGTGCAATGAAAGTTGTTCTTGAACTTTTATCGTAAGTATTTCAGAGTACTAATAATTGAGTCAGCCAATATCTGAAATATATACTTGTCAAGTTAAAAATAAATTAGCTATAGCCGAATAAGAAACTGGCTAACATGTTAAACGTGCAAAATATAGACCAGTCTGGACTTGAAAAACATGAAGATTGAAATCATATATTTTATGTGAACAACAGTTGTTTTCCATGAACAGGGAATTTCACCAATTGTAAATCGAATGGGCACACTGCACAGCATTTGAAGGAAGAATGTTTTCAGGAGCAGGTATTTCAGAGGAATGTTGTTGTACACGGCTAATAGTAGAGGTTTGGTTACCATCAGCAGTCAGGGCAGGGTTGATACGTTAGGTTAGAAAGGTTGATGTGGAATTTGTTTTTTTTTAATTTGGGTATATATAGTTTACTGTCTGAGACGTGAACAAAATGTTTGACAGAGTCAGATGGGGTTGGAGCTTCAACCGAATATCCCGCTTGTCTTTCTGAATTTGGAGATGTCTTTTTATTCAGGCAGCTGACCACCTCTGAGAAATTGTCAGGCGCTGTAGATCCACTAGGTGGCAATATGTGGATGGTTAGGATAATTCATGAAAAGTGGCTTGCAGTACGAACTGGTATCTTTGCATCAAACATTGGGCTCTTGTTGGTCCCTACCTCTGAGCCAGGAGCTCTAGGTTGAAGTCTCACCTGCTCCTTTCACCAAACACAGACAGATTTAAAATGGAAATTCTTCATTAGCATTTGAGCATACCAGTCAAGTCAGTTAGCTCAGTTAGTTGGATGGATGGTTTGTGATGCAGAATGACACCAATGGCATAGGTTCAATTCCAGCGATAGCTGAGGTTACCGTGAAGGCTCTCCTTCTCAACCTGTGCCCTCGCCTGAGGCATGGTGACCTTCAAGTTGTGATGAGAGAATAGACTTGTGGTCCAGGAGGACTAGTCAACTTTACCTTTTAAGTAAAATAAATGATATCAGACTTGCAGCACTTCTCCCATGAACTTTGATGTTTATATTTTAGAACATAGAACTGTACAGCACAGAAACTGGACCTTTGGCCCAAAATGTTGTGCTAAACGTGACACTAAATTAAACTAATCTCTTCTGCCTGCCCTTGGTCCATGTCCCTCTATTCCTTGTATATTCATTTGCTTATCTTAAAAATCTCTTAAACGACCCCATCGTATCTGCCTCCACCACCAGCACCAGCACCCCCACTGGCAGTGCATTCCACACTCCTACCACTTCCTGTGTAAAAAAAAAACTTGCCCCTCGCGTCTCCTTTGAGCTTTCCCCCTTTCACCTTAAATGCATGCCCTCTAGTTTTAGACCGTCAACCCTATCTATGCATCTCATAATTTTATAGACTTCTATCAAGTCTCCCCTCAGCCTCTACTGCTCCAGAGAAAACAACCTGAGTTTTTCTAGCCTCCTTACAGTTCGTACCCTCTAATTCAGGCAGCATCCTGGTAAACCTCTTCTGCATCCTCTCCAAAGCCACTACCTTCTTCCTGTAATGTGGCAACATGAATTGAACGCAATACTCCTTAAGTGTGTCTAACCAAAGTCTTATAAAGCTGCAACATGACATCCTGACTCTTGTACTCAATTCCCAGACTAATAAAGGCAAGCATGCCATCCACCACCTTTTCATCCAACTCATTTATATATATCACAAACAGCAGAGGTCCCAGTACGGATCCCTGCTGAACACGATTAGTCACAGACCTCCAGACTGAAAAACACCCTTCCACCACTACCCTCCGCCTTGTACAGACAAGCCAATTTTGAATCCACATGGCCAAGTCACCATGGATCCCGTGCACCTTAATCTTCTGGATGAGCCTTCCACAAGGGACCTTGTCAAAAGCCTTACTAAAATCCATGTAGCCAACATCCAGTACTGTATTCTCACCGATCACCTTTGTCACCACCTTGAACATAGCAAGTAAAACAGTACAGCTTAGTACAGGCCCTTCGGACCACGATGTTGTGCCAACTTTTTATCTTAACTTAAACTAACCTTCATATCCTTCATTTTATTATCGTCCAAGAGTTGCTTAAATGTCCCTAATGTACCTGACTCCACTACCACCGCAGGCCGTGCATTCCACACCCACGACTCTGTGTAAAAAAACCTACCTCTGACATCTCTCCTATACCTTCCTCCAATCACCTTAATATTATTCCCCCTTGTAATAGTCATTTCCGCCCTGGGAAAAAGTCTCTGGCTATCCACTCTATGTATGCCTGTCATCACCTTGTACACCTCTATCAAGTCACCTCTCATCCTTCTTCACTCCAATGAGAGAAGCCCTAGCTCCCTCCACCTTTCCTCGTAGGACCTGCCCTTCAGTCCAGGCAGCATCCTGGTAAATCTCCTCTGCACCCTCTCTAAAGCTTCCACATCCTTCATATAATGAGGCAACCAGAACTGAACACACTATTCCAAGTGTGGTCTAACCAGGGTTTTATAGAGCTGCAGCATAACCTCGCAGCTCTTAAACTCAGTTCCCCTGCCAATGAAAGCCAACACACCATACGCCTTCTTTACAACCCTATCAACTTGGGGAGCAACTTTGAGGGATCTATGGACATGGACCCCAAGATCCCTCTGTTCCTCCACGCTGCCAAGAATCCTGCCATTAACCCTGTATTCTGCGTTCAAATTCGACCTTCCAAAATCAGTCACTTCACAATCAATCCAATTTAGTAAGATATGACCTGCCCTGCACAAAGCCATGCTGACTATCTCTAATTTGGCCATGCTTTTCCAAATGCATGTAAATCCTATCCCTAAAAATTCTCTCCAATAGCTTCCCAACCACCAATGTAAGACTCATTGGTCTATAGTTTGCTGGATTATCCCTATTTCCCTTCTTGAATAGACGAATAACATTAGCTACTTGCCAGACCTCCAGGACCTTTCCTGCAGCTAATGCGGATACAAAGATCTTGGTCAAAATTGTTTTGGGTTGTTTTTAAAGGAAACTTGTGATCTATTGATATTTCAAGCTGGTTTTTTTTTAGAAAATGTAAGTTAAAGGAAAGCTTTGAAGGGATTCCCATATGTACGCTTTATCTGAAATTGAAATGAAATCAGATGCAACATTTATTTGTAGTGTATGCACTGAATGTTAAAAAAACCTCAAAATTCTATTCATTGGCAGCTCTTTCTGGTTGTTCTTGTCCCTTTTTTTAATTATAAATGGTACAAACTACTGATACTGAGTCCTTCAAAGTCCTGTTTTGATAGAATAGATAAGAGGAGCTGCACACAGTTATATTAATCTAATGATTTTTAGTATAAACAGAAGGAATAATAAGTCCTAAAGAAGATTTTTAGAATTTTTTTTCATAAATTGATTCATATCTCATCTGCAAGTCCTGCACGTTCATTATCCGTGTCTGCATCATCTCCCTCTTTCTTAATAAACTGAACGGAACATTCTTATTGCATTGATAAAAAGATGGCAAATAATTGAAACGACAGCACTAATCACTGTGGCAGTCGACAAGTTACATAAAGCCATAATCATACAGCCATCGTCCTACAGCATGGAGACAGACCCTTGAGTCCAACCAGTCAATGCTAAACATAATCCCAACTAAACTAGTCCCACCTACCTGCTCCTGGCCCATATCCCTCTAATCCTTTTGCCCCTATTCTCTGCTTCCTATATCCATCATATTACATTTTCCCCATACACCATTAGTTCTTATTTTATGTAGCAATGTTGATGTGCTTTATAAAACATCTCTTGGAAATCGAAGTACTCCAGACTTACGAAATCCCCTGAATCTACATGGCCTGTTATTTCCCCAAAGATATTACTTCCACAAAACCATGTTGACTCTGCATAATTGCTTTAAGGTTTTCCAAGTGCCCTGCTGTAATACATTGTAGCATTTTCCCTATGACATAAGTTTGTCTAAGTAGCTTTCTTGAATACATGATTATGTTTGGTATTTTCTAATTAAATAGGACTTTTCCAGACTCTAGGGAATTCTGGAAAATTTAAAACAGTGCATCTATTACCTCCATAGCCATTTCTTTCAGAGCTTAAAGGTGAAGTCCATCAGGAATGGGAGCTAAAATAAAAGCAAAAAAACTACAAGTGCTTGAAATCTGAAATGAAGCAGCTATTACTAGAGAAATTGAGCAGGTCTAGCAGCATCTGTGGCGAGAACATAGATTCAAGGTTTTGAGTTCAGCAACATAGTTCAGAACTGATAGCTACAAAAAGGTGGTATTTATGCTGATGGCGGGATGGAGTTGGGGGAACAGGTTGAGCGAATAGGTAGAGAATGGAGCACAGAGAGAGAGAGCTAGTTAGGGAAACAAAGGGATGGCACATTGTAAGCCAGGGAAGGAGAAAAGCTAATAATAGAGACAGTGATTAGCTGTGCTGAAAGCAGTCTGTCGTGACAGACCCTAGGGTGTTGGGGTGGGTAAAGGACATGAAAGGAGGTGTTCAGACCCTAAAATTATTGAACTTGATATTGATTCCTTAAGATTACTGGGTTCCCAAGCGAAAGATGAGATGTTGTTCTTCTAGCTTGCACTGAGTCTTTCTGGACTTCTACAGCAGGCCTGAGTCAAAGGTGTTGGCCAGGGAACGTGGTGTGTCACAGAGGCAGGCAACTGGAAATTTGGGGTCACTTTTACAGACAGAGCATAGGAGTTCTGTAAAGCTGTCAACCAGTCTACATTTCATCTCCCCAATTCAGAGGAGACCACACTAAGCAGCAAGCAGTAAACTAGATTGAGTGAAGTGCAGATAATCGCTGCTTCACTTGGAAGGTGTGTTTGAGGCCTTGGATAGTGAGGAGGGAGGAGGTAAACGGGCGAGTGTTGCACCTTTGCAATTGCACAGGAAGGTGTCGTGGGAATGGAGGAAGAGTGCACCAGGGTCTCTCGGAGGGAGGGATCCGTGTGAAATGCTGACCAGGGAGGAGCCAGGAATGTGTCTACGGTGGTGGTGTTCCACTGGAGTTGGCAGAAATGATAGCTTTATGATCCTTTGCCTGCAAAGGCTGGTGACGTGGAAAGTGAGGACTTGGGGGCCATATCTTTGTTGTGCAAGGGAAGATAAGAGGTGACAGGAGATGTGAGGGAAATAGGTAAGACACAGTCTTGGGCACTGTCAGTCACGGTGGCAGGGAATCAATGGTTGAGAAAAAAGGTAAATATTTCTGAGGCCCCCACCCAGTGGAAGGGGGCATTGTCAGAACAGATGTGATGGAGATAGAGAAGTTGGAAGAATGAATGGAGTCTTCACAGGATGCAGGGTGGGAGGATGTTTAGATTTTTCAGTGTATGTAGGTACATGTGACTACAATAAATCAAAGAATGTATAGCCCAGGTAACTGGAGAGCTGGTGTGAAGTGGATATTACTGACCAGCCTGTCCTCAGAAATGGAAACAAATGTCAAGGAAGGGAATGGTGGAATCAAAGCTGGACGAGGTAAAAGTGAGAGCCAGGTTGAAATTGGAAGCAAAATTGACGAATCAAATGAGGGAAGGAAGCCACATTGATGTCATGAATGTACTGGAGAAAGAGGAGCAAATTACTGCAAATGTTGGAATCTGTACTAAGAACAAAAAATGCTGGACATCATAGCAGATCAGGAGCTCTGATGAAGGGTCATCTAGACTTGAAACATTAGCTTGCTGTCTGTCCATAGATGCTGCCTGACCTGCTGTGATGTCCAGCATTCTTTTGTTATCAATACTGGAGAAAGAGTTGTGGGGAGTGTCCTGAGTACGATTAAGCACCATTTTTCAATTTGATATAAGCTTTAACTTACTCAGTTAGCCACAGCTGGTGCAGTCATCCTATTCTCACTTGAATACGTCTTTGAACATTTTGGAAATATATCCTGAAACGTCTATCATTGCATTTCTATTCACCTATCCATTCATCTATTTTCCCACTTCACATTAGTCAGTTCTGTCGTCATAGCCTTGGAATTACTTTTATTGATGTTTAAAACACTAGAGTCAAATCCACCCCTCTCTACCCAGAGAGAATCTGAAATTCAGTCATGTTCTGATCACTACTACCCAGAGGTTGATTCACTGAGGTATTTAATTAATCCTGTCTCTTTGTCCTTAAGTCAAAAATAGCCTGCTCTCTGGTTGGCTGTAGAGCATGCTAATGTAAGGAAATGTCCCAAAAGCACACTAAATTTGACTTTATCAATCTGAATGGAGCAGCACCTTTCTTGGTAAACATTGTTTTTATCCCACCTGTAACCCAATCTTAGTGGCATTACAAATAGGAGGCCTATAAACTGCTGTCTCAGTTGACTTGCTGCCTTTGCTATTTCTTACCTCTAACCAAACAAATTCTACATCTTGTTCTTGAGAACTCGGTTCATCTCTCAATATTATTTACATCCCTACTTATCAGACCAATCCCAGCATTAGCACCTTCCAGCGATTTCTGTGTAATGGCGATCATGTCAGCTCAAATAGAAATAAATATGTAGGACAATTCACTTGCTTGTTAGAAATGTTATGGACACCCAGATACAAATCTGAGGGTCTGAAGCCTCATGCTATCCCTTGCCATGTTTAATCCCCGTTGAGTCTTCAAGGTGTCATGCTATATTTTGTGGGTCTAAGTCCTGCTGTGAGCCCCTGATATATTCTTATACAATGTATATAACAATATTGTAAAACAGAATTGTTGACCCTTATCTATTCTCCAGTCTCTTTACCTGTCTTGCATTAAGAGAGTCGTAGAAGCAGAAAACGCTACACAAAATCCTGTTTAACCATGACTGTACATTACTCTTATGAAAAGGTTAATGTTACTCTCTTTGAGAAATGAATTTGTCTTTATATCCAGACTGTAAATGTGTCTGTTTGGTATAACAAAGGTTGTTAACATGCATGTTTACTTGACAGTTAAAAGGGACCATTACAAGACCACTTCAGATGCTATGTGTTTTATTGCTACTGTATTACTAGGCTGAATTTGTTTTATAGACTGAAAAATAAACAATATGTGATCTTGTTATGTTTTTCTTAACTTCATTATTTGGTTGTAAGTAAAATGCAAAACTTAATTCTGTGGAACATCTGGACTCGCCGAATGCAACACAACTGTTTTACAAAGCCAGATCACTGTGAGGAGAGAGATTTTTTTTTTAAGGAAGATGTGGAAAATCAAACATTTTACCAAAAATATACCATGGCTTTTAGATGTCAATTTAGGTACTTCTCCAATAGTGTGTGCATAAAACACAAGAAATGAGAAATTAGCTTCAGTTTCAGCTATATTGTGGTTCCATTAACATTATCATTCTATTGTTTATCAATGAGTATTGCTAGAATAAAAGGGACATACTGTTAAGTCATTTCATCTGGCACTCCGTTTCAATGCAAGAATGTCAAATTTCACTGGGAACAACAATTTAAACTGCATTAAAATGGATACTGATTGGTTGGCAAGTCGACACTGTGAAGGAGTGGCCATGGAGAATGCTATTGTACCCACTCTTTTCTTGAATTCAAAAAAGTGTAATTCTTGGACATGTTCTGCTTCCATCAGAAGAAGGATTTCTAAAAGTGAATATATATGGCTTCTATCATGCATTAGTAAGCCAAGTGGCAAGCCAGCTAATGGTGTAACAGTTGCATTGTGTTTGTGGATACTAGACTTCTACCAATCTACTGTGGCTGGGCTATGTACTGTCTGCAGAATGAGTTGCAGCAACACACCAGGGGTTCTTTAATAGTCCCTTCATAGAAATAAAAGAACACAATCTTGAAATCGTACTATTTTAAAATATGCATTGATGTTGAAAGAAAGCATGTTGCATTATCTGTCGTGTCCCTGCAGATTCACAACAGCCGTGGTGACTTCCTCCTCCGTGCAACATTAGAAAACCTGCTGACAGCAGACCAAGTCGGACGGTGGTGGATTGTGGGATCTTCATGGAGTGGTATTCCCATGATCGATAACACAAGTGCTAAAACGCAGCAAAACGTTGCTGTTGGAGAGGTTAGCATTTCAGTTGCTAATGTATAATGGTATGAAGTTATTATTATGGTTTTATTAATTCCTCCATTTTATAAGTAGTCAGTTAGATTTTCTTAAGGATGTAGCGCTGGGAGCTAAAGGAATCAAAGATATGGGGTAAAAGCAGGAATGGGTTATTCAGCTGGAGGATCAGCCATGTTCATAAAGAATGGCAGAGCAGGTTCAAGTAGCCTACTTCTCTTACTTTCTATGTTTATATAATAACCCTGTATGACCAAATGTTTTAATTTTGAGTTACTTCCAGCATGTCATTAATCTGTATTTTGTTCTATATTTTCAGTTAATGAAATGGTATTACCATTTGGCACTGAGCACATATCAATGTGTCAGTTAAACACATCGAGTAATTAGATTTGAGCTATATATTGAAAAACTTCCTGCTTTGAGAAGAATTGCAAGAATTTTGGTACACAAGGAGGTAATTTTCTCCTTGAAGTTGGCAGCTTCCTCTGTTGGAACACTCTATTGTAATCTAATTTCCCAGATTACATTTCTTCCATGTTTGGTTAATTCCTCATGTTGTAATTAAATCAGTTTTAGTAGGCATTTGTAGAAAAGCAATCCATATTTTAAGGATCATTTCATGAAATATTTCTAACTTTCTCTTTCATGACTTTTTAAATTTTTTTTTGTTTGATACACTTTCGGGCCACTGCGTTGATCAGAATTTTTTACTGCCTCAAGCACTGTGGTAATTTGAACATTACATCAAGAATTACACTACATGGGCTATATTTAAATCTTGTGTCTTTCCTAAACAAAGACAAAAGTTTGATTATTTTGGGTGATCTCTAATCCTCTTTAATTCAGCTTCCTGCATTATTCCTCACAGTTTGCCATTTCTCGTCTCCCATGCCACAAAATTTGGTACCTTTTACTTATTTCATGTAATTTCTTTTCAACCTGTGTCATATGTGAAGAAAACGGAAGACCTGAGGATTCCTGGAGCGTCATGCAAAATTCACTTGCTCCTGCTCTCTGCCTTCTGTCTTTTAACCTTGTCTCAGTTCATGCTATCATGGCACCATTAAATAGTTTGTCTTTGGATTGTGTGTTGTTTTTCAAAATCTCTTTTTAATTTCCCTTTTTTTGCCTCTGTTTGTGCTGGTCAATTCTCCAGGTGTCCTTCTACATTACAAGCATCAACTTTGTCATTTATATCTCCTGAAATTTTACATCTGTCAGCACTATTTCTTCCATGAAACTTTAGTCTCTTCTGCAGTCATATTGTATATAGTTCATGATTATCAGTCTGAACCACTGATCATGACTTGCAAAGAAAAAATGAATTCATAAATTGTTTGGCTTTAAAAAAAAACAAGTTTTATATTTATGATGATATATGAACACAGGTGATCAAAACAGTTGGGGTAAATCTATCATAAATGTTGAAAAAAAAAAGAATTATGGATATTGAAACTGAAGAAAACTGACTAACCAGGACATGAAAATCCCTTGTTTGAAATAAATGTTCTCTAGAGTATATTTTTTTTCTGACCTGACTTGATTATTGATATTAGTTTTTTAAAAGCTGCAGACATAAGAGAATATTCAGTCTTTCATTTTTTGAATAATTCTCAACTGACACAGAGCAACTAGGAGAATGGAGAAACTAAGAAGAGGAGAGTCAGCTGTCACTTACGTTAGGAGTTATGTGAATGACTGACTACCATTCTGCTGTTAGAGGCCTGAAAAGCTACAACATTTCAGAAAAGACTCATCATTATTACTTTTTAATTGACTCTTCATGTAATTCTAAAATTGTTCATTAAAGCACACTGCTAAAGTTGAACCCTTCTGAAAACTGGTTTGAAGTATTTCTAATTTTAAAACAAGTAGGCCAAGGAAAATATTATAGTCCTTAACTGCAGTCAATGTTTCTGTACTGTTGACATAGTACTATTCATTACTTTTTAGGTAAGTGGAAAAATTATGGAACTTGCACACAAACAAAGGATGAATACAGATATAAGGAAGAACATCTTTTGTGTCATGATGACCAGTGAAGATTATTTGGATGCTTTTGAAAAACTTTTAAGGTCAGTATCTAATCTTAGCTTTGCTGAATTTAGTCTTTTGTAAAAAAAAACTTACTGCAGCTAGAATGACAAATGTTAGATTACATTTCTATAAAAATGCTATACTGTGAACATGATAGCGAGATACTGCAAATGCAGAATGCTGGTGAAACTTAGCAGGTCTGGCAATATCTGTGGAGAGAGAAACAAAGTTTTAACATTTTCAAGTCTGGTATGATGCTTCAGAACTAGTTCTGAAGAAGAGTCATGACAGACTCAAAGTTAATATTTTCTCTCTATCCATAGATGCTGCCAGACCTGCTCAATTTCTCTAGCATTCTTTGTGTTGGTATGGTTAGTAACAAATTTGAACCATATAAAATTTAAGCTCCACCACAAGCTTTGTTGAAGGTATCATTTTTCATTTGATACATGATCAATTACCTAAGGGTCTGCTTCCAAAAGGTTAGAGATTACAGATAATCTAGTCAACATTTATTCCTCAACAAAAACACATCAAGTGACAACTTCCTGTCATAGCTCTTTTGTATTATTTGAGTGCAATATTTGCCTAAATGACAACTATTACTGTTTGAAAAGTTATTTACTTTCTGAGCAGTTTGAAATAGTCTAATACTGTACATTAATATGGGAAAATAACTGCAGTTGCAAGTCCTTGAAGACCAGAATTGAGTCTCATTTCTTATTTTACTTGGCACATTTCTATCTTTTTCTTGCCGTATTCATGCCGTTCCCTGTTGCAAGCGTGTGTCTCATATGGCACCCTTCCTGACACTCTGGCCCTCCAAACGTCCAGGTGTTTAGTCCTGAGTTAAAAGAAGATTTATTAATCTCAGCATTTTATGGATGCAAATTGACAAGAACACTGATTTTTGTGTTTTATATTTCACCAGAGCATCCAATGTATGCATCTGTACAGCCCACAAAGCTAAATAACTTGTATATTCCTTCCATTGTGTTTTTAAATCAAATCCTATTTAATCAAATGGTTTCAGTGCAAATTCACTGACTTCAAGAGCCATTAAGCCTTTTTAAAATGTTGCGTTTATCATGGTGTTTTGGCAGCTCAACATAGAGTTCAGGTAGGAGGCCAGGAAATGGAGCTAGCTCAATGGGCCAATCTCTGTCTACTCTTTGTGGACACATCATGATTTTGAAAACTCTTAACAGATCTCCTTTTAGCCACCTTCTGTCTCAGGAGAACAGCCCCGGGCGCATTCAAATCTGTCGTCAGAACCGAAGTTTCTCATCCCTGGAACCACTTTTATAAATTTCTTCCCCACTCTCTCCAATACATTCTCATCTTTCCTATACTGTGATAGCCAGAAATGTACACAGCTCTCCAGTTGAGGTCTGACGAGTGTCTTGTGTAACTTCAGTTTAGCCTCTTTGTTATTGTACTAATCATCTTTGTGGTTGAGTTTATATAATTTAGCATAGTTTTCAAATAATTTTCTTTTACCACTTCAAGCCATGTATTCAGTATATTTTTTTTCCACCACTACATGCAATTAAGCCAAATTTAACATTTAAGTTATGATCTTAATTTGATTTTTCCCTTAGATTTT
>NC_063333.1:19094396-19142630 GCF_021869965.1 Rhincodon typus
ACATTCACTTTTTCTTATTGCAGACTGAGGCTGAAAGATCAACAGGAAAGAGAGATTATTCATGTTATTGTTCACTGTTGCCTTCAAGAAAAAACATTTAATCCTTTCTATGCTTTCCTGACACAAAAGTTCTGTGAATATAATAGAAGATTTCAGGTAATACTGGTTTTACAATTCTGAGATTTAGAAAAATCTTTTTATTTAATTTTATTTTAATTTAATTTTAATTTTAATTTAATTAATCTTTTTACCAGTAGCATTTGTGAAACTAGAAGTAAAATTTCATTTTTTTCTTTACGGATTAGAAGCTTGTTTGTTTTGCTGTTTATTCTGAAGACAAAGGCTCATAAATTGCGTAGGCCACTTCTTCCATGATGATTTTCGCTACTAATTTGCATTGCTTGCCCCAAAAAAATTCTGCATGATTCGTGAAGGCAACCCAGTTCCCATGATGATGGTACTGAATACTTGCACCACCAATCTCCAAAGCCATGTCTTCTAAGAATGTTATCAGCCGTGATGTATACTAGCCTTCCAGGTGGTGGTAGGTATCTTCACCTTAGAGCTTGAAATTGTTCCTGTGGCTCAAAGGCTGCCAAAAATGACAGTTCCTGCTAGTTGTTTCACCTGGTTGGGGAGTCCAGAGTCAGGAGGCACAATTTAAAAGTAACCAGAGCTTTTATAGAATAGAATCCCTACAGTGTGGAAACAGGCCCTTCGGCCCAACAAGTCCACACCGAACCTCGGAGCATCCCACCCAGACCCATCCCCCTATAACCCACCTAATCTACACCTCCCTGAACACTTTGGGCAATTTAGCATGGCCAATCCACCTAACTTGCACATCTTTGGACTGTGGGAGGAAACCAGAGCACCTGGAGGAAACCCACGCAGACACGGGGAGAATGTGCAAACTCCACACAGACAGTCGCCCGAGGCTGGACTCGAACCCGGGTCCCTGGCGCTGTGAGGCAGCAGTGCTAACCACTGTGCCACTGTGCCACCGTGCTGCCCTAATAGTTATCCAAATAGTTTTTGTGTAATCACATTGAGGTTTGAAAGAAAAATGAAATTAAAACGTCTAACATATCAATAAATGAGGAGTGAAAGGCTTGAGGTAGATTATTAAAGTTTAATCTTTCACAGTCAGTAAATACAACTGTGAGAATAAGAGATTATTATTTGTTCCCTTTCTATCTCAGTGAGCCATAACTACCTTTCTAATCTAGAGCACTGGAAGATTTTAATATTCGAGTGATTGTTGTCTTTGATAAGAGGTTTTTTGGCTTAAGGTGGATATACATTCTGGGAGAAAATAACAGCATTGGACAGGTATGGAAGGGTGCCAAATGTTACAGATCCTGAGTGTGTGCAGTAAATAAACTCACTTTTAAAAAAAGGGCAAACAATGTTTTGGCTATCATAAATTTTTTAAAAAGTGTTTACATAAAACCAGTCATGTCACAGTTCTATCCATAACAGTGTATAATATATCTTCACCTTTAAAATGATTGCTTAAGAGAATGCAAACATCTGGGAATTGACAACACTTAGAAGGGAATGGGGATGTGACAGTAATTGCAAGGGTACAGGAGTCAAATGTTAGTTTCTGAGACGTGGTTTTAGTGATGACGGAGAGAGGAAGAGAAAGGGACAAAATCTGAAGTGCAAAATCCATTGAGATCGTGTACTTTTGTCCCAGGCGGGCAGTATTGTCTTGTGAATAGAGATTAGAGAAGCAATGAAACTATTATCCAAAAGTTTGAAAAATGAGAGGTGATCTCTTAAGATCTTAAGATAACAAGTACTTAAAGGCACAGACAGAGTAGATTGTGGGCAAGATGATCACTTTGAACAGAGATACAGAGAAATTCTTTTCATTTGGGTTGTGAGTTGTTGGAATTCTGTTTACTAGACACCAAAGGAAACACAGTTATTGTGTGGGTTCAAGGTAGAAAAAGATAGATTCTTCAATATGAATGGCATTAAATATTCTGAAGATAACATGGCTAATAGGCATTGAAGCATTCAATTACGTCATAGAGTCATAGACATGTACAGCACAGAAACAGACCATTTGGTCCCACTCGTCTGTGCTGACCAGATATCCTAAACTGATCTAGTCCCATTTTGGCCCATATCCTCTAAACCCTTCTTATTCATGTACCCATCCAGGTGCCTTTCAAATGTTGTAATTGTACCCACCTCCTCCACCTCGTTTAGCAGCTCGTTCCATACATGCACCACCCTCTGCGTGAAAAAGTTGCCCCTCGCATCCCTTTTTAAATCTTTGCCCCACTCACCTTAAATCTATACCTCTAGTTTTGGACTCCCCTATCCTGGGAAGAAGACCTTAGCTAATCACTATCCATGCCCCTCATGATTTTTATAAACCTCGGTCTCTGATGCTCCAGGGAAAACAGCTCCACGCTATTCAGCCTTTCCCGACAGGTCAAACCCTCTAATCCCGGCAACATCCTTGTAACTGCTTTCTGCACCCTTTCAACTTTAACAACATCTTTTCTATAGCAGGGAGACCAGAATTGAATGTAGTGTTATAAAAGTGCTGTCCCAGCTCCAGTACTCAATGCGCTGACGAATGAAGGCAAGCGTGTCAAATGCCACCTTCACCACCCTGTCTCCCTGTGACTCCACTTTCAATGAATGTGCACCTGCATCCCTAGATCTCTTTGGCAACATTCTCCAGGGCCCTACCGTTAACTGTCCTGCCCTGGTTTGCCTTTCCAAAATGCAACACCTCACGTTTATCTAAATTAAACTCCATCTGCCATTCATTGGCCCATCTGATCAAGGTCCCATTGTGCTTTGAGATAACATCCTTCGCTGTTCACTAAACCACTAATTTTGATGTCATCTGCAAACTTACTAACCATACCTCCTATATTCACATCCAAATCATTTACATAAATGGCGAAAAACAATGGACCCAGCACTGACGACACCCACCATACCACTGGTCACAGACCTCCAGTCCCAAAAAAACCTTTGACCGCTGACCATCATATTTAATGGCAGAGCAGGTTTGATCCTGTGATTGATACATCATGATCAACAGTAATATTTATTGCCAGGCAGGCAGTGTTGCTTCATATTTCTTAAAAGGTGAATGCCTTTTGGCTTTTACTTAACGGCTAGGATGTTCTGGAGCTGTCATCTCATGGTCTCTCCATTTAGTTCATACGCATTAGGGCTTTTCTAAATCTTAACTACAGAGTTGTAGCAAGCAGAGCCGGTAGCACAGTAAGACCATTGTACCTTGGTGACTGTGAGACCAACAGTGCATCCTGTTAACCAACAATAAGGCAGTGTCTAGTGACACCCACAACTGAGCCTGTGTGCTATTCTGGAAATGTGCAAGCTCACAGTTCCAAGTTTGTGATATCATTAATTTGCATATTTAGCCATAGGAATTCTAAGGCACTAGACATGCACGTAAAAGAAGCGAAATATTGATAGTATTTGAGGCCATGGGGAGAGTTAGCAGATGGGAGGGAGGTGGCCTGGGAGGCCCACATCCCTTCCACCTTGTCCCCTATCTCCCACAGTGCACGGGTATATGCAAGCCGTGAGCAGTTGCGCATTTACCCACCCCCAAATCCCAGATGAACTAAACAGATGTGGAGGTGCCAGTGTTGGGCTTGGGTGGACAAGGTCAAAAATCATACGACTCCCAAGTTATAGTCTGAGACAAAAAAAACTGCAAATGCTGGAATCCAGGTAGACAAGCAGCAGGCTGGAAGAACACAGCAAGTCAGGCAGCATTTGAAGGAAAGGAGCAATCAACGTTTCGGGTATTGCTCTTCTGCAAAACTCCAACAGGTTTATTTGAAAACACAAGCTTTCAGAGTCTCGAGACTTTGAAAGTTTGTGTTTTCAAATAAACCTGTTGGACTATAACCTGGTGTCATTTGATTTTTGAACTAAACAGAGGAAGAAATATAGAGTGAAGGTGACTGAGATTTTTGTGAGAAATCGAGTACAAAAACAAACGGAATGATAAGAAAGGGTGATGAACTCGTGAAGAAAAAGTAGTTGGGGTGGGAAAAAGAAGCTCACTTACAAATCAAAAACCATTTATAACCTGAAGAATTGAGACTTAGGGACATTTACTTTCCGAGCAAGTGAGAATGATTCATAGCTGGTAACAATTGTCATACTAAAAACGATGTGTACACTGCTAATTAAAAGATCAAACTTTCTGTGAAAATGCTATTAATAAATTTGCTAATAAATAGAACAATTTCATGAAGAAGTTCTTCCAAAGTAAATGGTAGATCAAATTGTCAAGCACCTTGAGATGACTGACACTCCATGGTGCATCTCTGGAAATACTGACTGTCACCCAGAAGTGGTAACTGATGTTACTTAATGATAATGCAGGTCACTTACATTCATTCAGCTGTTTAGGTTTACGAGTGAATTAGAATGCACTTACCTGACAAATTTCTTCCGCTGAAGACAAACATGATTGCATGCAATATTTGTTTAATTCCTGTGTACATTGTCTGTGCTTAAAGCTGGCCTTGAGAGGTAAATGCTTACATGTCAGCAGTTTGAGCGAGAGCAGCAAAACTCTTTCCTTTTTAAAATACATGTTTTATTTATTGCAAATTTAATTTCATTTTACCTCTGTTTACAAATGTTAATAGAGTCTGCATGCAGGCCTTCAGCTGAATTTATATGGAGAGTTTCAACCTTTCAGTGATTTGCTCTAAAAATTCTTATCTGCCATTTTCACCACTTGGAAATTACTGTAATATGTTGGGAATGGGGGAGGGGTGGAAAAATTAGGGGCAGAAAACAATGAGCAATACAAAAGAATGATAGAGTGCAATCTATACCTTGTTCATCCAATGGCAGGGGTCCTTCTGTTCAACTGGATAAACATTATAGAAGTATAAAGTAAAAGTTATATCATCTATCTTACTGACCCATAAAGGTGCTTCAATTTATAAAACATTTCTAGGCTTTTTTTCAAATTTCTGTTTGACTCTTCAACCCTAATAGATGACATTCCAATTTAGCATGTGGGACCGCTTCCGAGATTTGAAGAACATGGCCAATGTAGCAACCACAAATTTGGTTCATCTGCTTGTTCATCTTCTCAGCAGGAAAGTGGTGTCTCTGTCCATCTTTAAAGTGAGTACCTTCTGAATATAAAATCATTATTCTTCCAAGCACAATCTGCACAAGATTTTGGCCCAGGCCTTTCAATGACAGAATAGAACTGCACACAACTATGATTGAAATGGCTCCCTTGCCCTTTTTGGTTAGACCCTTTGGAGCCCTCTTTCCAAGTTACAGCGTGGATCGAATGGCAATGCCACACTCCTACCTTCAGTTCAGTGACTTTGTGTTTTGAAACATATTTGGGATGCAGGATAAGCAAATTCATCAGCCCCAGAGGTACAGAAGGGGATGAACAGTGCCAGAGTGGGAGGTAGAAGTCTGCTAGTGAGCAGGACTGAAAGTAACCACTCTCAAAGTTCTGTTTCGCCTGCTAGAAACAGCTCTCAAGGATAAAAAAAATCTTTGAGAGTATTGGGCAAACAGTCCAAGTTAACAAGCTGACAGATCCCAAAGGAACCAGCAGGGTCTTTCACTTAGCAATTTCTGATGAACTGAGATAAAATCATCTGGCTCATTCAATTTGGATTTTTCCATGTTAAATTTTGTGTCTGCATGTGAAGTTATTGACCCACCAAGTTATTGAATTCTTAATTTGTGTATAATATTGGTAGCAGGAAAAATGTTACTTTATTTCCCAATAGTGCGCCTTCGTCAGTGATTGTATGAAGAGTTTCTCACATAAAACTATGTTCATATAGCTTTGTTACCTGGAGGGCTGCTGAGAAAGAACATTTTTAATGCAAATCTTACTTTTCCAGGAAGGAAAATATGTATCAACTACATTTACACATAAGTGAGAGAGCAATTGATGGTGACTTAACAAAGTGTAATGTGTAAATGGAATTTTCTTATCAAGACTACAGGAGAGAAAGGCAAAACAAGGAATTATCTAACGTGTGCAAGAGGATAATCAGGAAGTTTTGATTTTGCCAGTAAATCATAAAATCGCTAGAGATGTAGCAGGATGTCACAAACCTCGAGCTGATGGCATTAGCATTTGAGTGACTAATGTCTCATTTATGCTTCGGAGCCACCCACTTAGAAAGCTTTTCACAGTAGGAAAATAAATATGATTGTGACAACAAAAGGCCAACACCAGCCTCCCTCCCGCTCTCTCTCTCTCTCTCTCTCTCTCTCTCTCTGCTAGCCATGGAAATCACAGTCATGGAGGGTCAATTATGGTTTCATGATTTTATCCAGTATGGAGTCTTGCATGTCAGAACAGCTACTAAATTTGATCCTTGACTCCTATTTTGTGAGATGATCTCAACTAAATAAAAATAAGAACATTTTGTTTGCCTTCTTGGGAAAGCAGAAGAAAAATAGCCTAGAATTCCACTCCAGTAACTTGAAGCTAGGAATCCATGACAAGTGGAAACTTAAATTGACTTGGTTTTGATGACTCCAAGCATCTCTCAACCCTACCATTGTGACCTTGCAAACTCAGCCTTCCGAACAAGATCCAGACACACACAAAATTCACTTGAGTAAGTTCCAGCCCCTGTGGAACCATTCAGCTGAGAGAAATTTGTTGAGGACAGAAAGTCATGCTCATACTTTTATTGAGGAACTGCTCATCGTTTGCCTGAAAGTGAAGCACTGTACACAATATTTAATCATTGTTGAATTACACTTATCCTTTACTGCAGATTTGTTTGTTTTCAATCAATTACTATATTTCAGGAATAATAGAATGCAGTATTAAAACTACAATCTCGGGAATTCTGAATGCAAGTTAATTTGAAGTAAAATTATAGATGGTTTTCAGAACTTTCTATTTTTTCTCCACTGAATAACAAGACTGTTAGGCCCATTTTACACACACAGCACCTGGATTCAAATCCTAAGTGGTCAAGATGGTAATTTATTTACAATCTCTAAAATAAGACCAGAAAATGCTGGAAGTGCTCAGGTCAAACAGCATCTGTGGAGTTAAATCAAGTTAATGTTTCTGAATGATGACCTTTTCACCATCTCTTTTATTAATGGTATACCTTCAACGTGGATGAATGTTCCAGAGATGCTACACGGAAGCATAGCCAAAATTGGACACTGCCATGTTTACAGAGGAGACGGTGCTGGGCATGTTAAAACGCATAAAGGTGGATAAATGCCCAAGACCTGATCAGATGTACCCTAGAACTCTGTGAGAAGCTAGGGAAGTGATTGCTGGGCCCCATGCTGAGATATTTGTATCATCGATAGCTGCAGGCAAGGTGCAAGAAGACTGGAGGTTGGCTAATATTGTGCCACTATTTAAGAAAGGTGGTAAGGAAGAGCCAGGGAACTATAGACCAGTGAGCCTGACATCAGTGTTGGACGAGTTGTTGGAGAGGATTCTGAGGGACAGGATTTACATGTATTTGGAAAAGCAAGGTCTGATTAGGGATGGTCAATTTGTCTTTGTGTGTGAAAAATCGTGTCTCACCAACTTAAGATTCAATTTTTCTGAAGAAATGACTCAGGATTGATGAAGGCATCGCAGTGGACATTGTCTATATGGACATCTGTAAGGCTTTTGACAAGGTTCCGCATGATTGACTGGTTAACAAGGTTGGGTCACATGGAATACAGGGAGAACTAGCCATGTGGATACAAAATTGGCTCAAAGATAGGAGACAGAGGGTGGTGGAGGACGGTTGCTTTTCAGACTGGAGGCCTGTGAGCAGTAGTGTGCCACAATGACCAGTGTCTTTTGTCATTTATATAAATGATTTGGATGTGAACATAGGTATGGTTAGTAAGTTTGCAGGTGACACCAAAATTGGTGGTGGACAATGAAGAAGATTATCTCAGAGTACAGTGGGCCAAGGAATGGCGGATAGAGTTTAATCTAGATAAAGGTGATGTGCTACATTTTTGTCGGACAGGACTTGTACACGTAATGGTAAGGACCTCGGGAGTGTGCAGAACATGGACACCTTGGACTGCAGGTTCACAGTACCTTCAAAGTGGACTCACGGGTGGTCAGGGTAGTGAAGAAGACGTTTGGTATGTTTGCTTTTATTGGTCAGTGCATTGAGTGTAGGAGTTGGGAGGTCATGTTGTGGTTGTACAGGACATTGGTTAGGCAAATTTTGGAATGCTGCATTTCATTCTGGTCTCCCTGCTATGGGAAAGATGTTGTGAAACTCAAAAGGGTTCAGAAAAGATTTACAAGAATGTTACCAGGGTTGGAGAGTTTGAGCTATAGCGAAAGGCTGAATAGGCTGGGGCAATTTTCCCTGGAGCGTTGGAGGCTGATGGGTGACCTTGTAGCAGTTTATAAAATCATGAGGGGCATGGATAGGGTGAATTGCCAAAGTCTTTCCTCCAAAGTAGGGAAGTCCAAAACCAGAAGGCACAGGTTTAAGGTGAGAGGGGAAAGATTTAAAAGGGACCTAAGGGGCAACTTTTTCCACACAGTATGTGTATGGAATGAACTGCCAGAGGAAGTGGTGGAGGCTGGATGGATATATGAATAGGACGGGTTTAGAGGGATATGGGCCAAATGCTGGCAAATGGGATCAGATTAATTTAGGACATCTGGTCAGCATGGACAAGTTGGACCAAAGGGTCTGTTTCTGTGCTGTACATCTCTGACTCTATGGCTAAACCAAAGAAAGGAATAACAAGAAATTAAAATATGGCCAAGAAATTGAGTTTCAACAAAGGGAAGTAAATTCTGAACCCCACGCTAATGATCTGGAGATATGGGTTCAAATCCCACTATGGCAGATCGTGAACTTTGAATTCAGTAAAATATCTGGAATTAAAAAGACTAACCTAATGGCAACCCCGTAGCTACTGTCCATCGTAAAAACCTATTTGGTTCATTTGAAAGAAAATCTGCCATCCTTAATCTGCTCCAGTCTAATTGTGACAACAATATGTGTGGCTCTTAACTGCGTGTGGGCAATTTGGGATGGGCAATAAATGCTGCCCTATCCAGTGAAAACCTTATTCTATGAACGAATAGAAAGAACTTAAAGATGGAACGAGAAACGTAGTTTCAGAAAGAGCTTTCTCATGCACACACCACCAGAGGCTTGTATGAGCACAATTGTGGGATGGATAAAGGAAGTAAGAGATGCACAAGAGATCAGCCATCTAAGTTCAAACTTAACCATTTAGGGAATTATCTACACATTGTGCATAGAGGATAAATACAATTTCATTTATGTAGCACTTTTACCATCACAAAATCTGCCAAGGTGTTTCACAGAACTGTTATAGCTGGGTTACAGGACCTTGGCAATGTAACATAATTGGTTTGCTGCAACCCACCTAAAAATAGTCTGACAAAAACCGTTATTTGTAATGCTCCAAAGAGTACTGCTGATACTGCTTCCGCAACATAGGTTTTCACAGTAATCCGTGGATATTTTCTTTTATCTCTTTGTATAATAAATCGAAGCAAACGTAAAGCCCTGTGTGATCACTCTGCCATACGAGATTTGTGATGGATCTTCCCTATACAACTTTCCTGCATTGTCCCTGTGTCCTTTGTTTTAAAAATATGCACTTCCCCATTGCTGCCAACAGCTCAGCTGCCCCATCTTGGCTCCAACTCCAGTTCACATTCAAAGCCTTATTACTTCCTTTGTCAACAACATAAATCTGACTGGCTGTTGATAAACTTTAACAAAATAATTATTTGACTTCCTGTTATTTATACAAATTGGTATGAATTGCTGAGTGAAATCCAATGCAACAGTTTCCTGGTATTAGCATCACCAAAAGTATTCACTTTGCTTTGAGAACAGCTGATGGTAATGCATTATGTTTAACCCAGAGAGTCGTTTACAGCATGAAATGTGGCCATTCAGCCCACCAAGTCACCAGTAATTCTCTACAGGGCAATCTTAAATTGCCCCATTCCCCCATTCTATACCACCATAACCTTTAAAGTTTACCTCCTTCAAATGTCTGCCCAATTTCCTTTTAAAATCATTGATCATCTCTGCTTCCACCAAGTTCCTAAGTTCCGTTTATTACCGTTGCTGCATTTTAAATAAAAGTTCTTCCTTTTCCCCTGCATATCTGACCTGCTATTGGGAACAGCTGTTCCTTGTCTACCTGAGGCAAATCTGACTTATTTTGTACATCTCTATCAAATCCTTAAATCGTTTCTGCTACAAAAAGAAAAATCTTTGTTTCTCACATCTAACCTTGTAGCTAAAATCCCCAACCCTGAAAACATTGTTAAATTCCCCGAGCAACCTCTCCAGGACCCTCATATCATGTGGTTACCAAATATGGACAAGGTTTTCTAGTTGTGGCCAAACTAAACTTGATTGAAGGTGCAGAGTAGCTTCTCTGCTATAGTGATCAATGCCTCAACTTAGTAAGCCCAAGATTCGATATTCTTTGTTAACCGTTTTCTCAATGAAGTCAGTTCATCGCAAAATTATAATGGGACATTTTTTACACGAATGCACATAAAATAAAGATTTTTTTAAAAAATGCATTGCTGTGATCAGATTGTATACAACAGAAATAATTTCAATTTTTGCACTTTGCCATGTGTCTGCAATATTCTCAATGTCTTGTACGACCCAGTTTTGATAGAAAATTCAAGTTGATAAGTAAATAGAATTTATTGTTGTTGGGAAAGATCTGGCAAGTAGTGATAATCTTAGTTAATTTGAGGGACACATGGGAGGGAGAGTTGCAAAAAAAATTTATGTAAGGCAAACTTTGAAAATCACCTCCGACCCCACCACCAAAGACATTTTTCCCTCCCAACCCTTATCTGCTTCCCAGAGGGACCACTCTCTCCGTGACTCTCTTGTCCGCTCCACACTCCCCTCCGTCCGCTCCACACTCCCCTCCAGCCCCACCACACCCGGCACTTTTCCCTGCAACCGCAGGAAGTGCTACACCTCCCCCCTCACCCCCATCCCAGGCCCCAAGAAGACTTTCCACATCAAGCAGATGTTCACCTGCACATCTGCTAATGTGGTATACTGCATCCACTGTTCCCGTTTTGGCCTCCTCTACATCAGGGAAACCAAGTGGAGGCTTGGGGACCGCTTTGCAGAACACCTCCGCTCAGTTGGCACCAAACAACTGCATCTCCCAGTCGCGAACCATTTCAACTCCTCCTCCCATTCCTCAGACGACATGTCCATCCTGGGCCTCCTGCAGTGCCACAACGACGCCACCCGAAGGTTGCAGGAACAGCAACTGCTATTCCACTTGGGAACCCTGCAGCCCAATGGTATCAATGTGGACTTCACAAGCTTCAAAATCTCCCCTCCCCCTACTGCATCCCAAAACCAGCCCAGCTCGTCCCCGCCTCCCTAACCTGTCCTTCCTCCCACCTCAAGCCCCACCCCCATCTCCTACCGACTAACCTCATCCCGCCCCCTTGACCTGTCCTCCCTGGACTGACCTATCTCCTCCCTAACTCCCCACCTACACTCCCCTTTACTGGCTCCATCCCCGACTCTTTGACCTGTCTGTCTCCTCTCCACCTATCTTCTCCTCTATCCATCTTCTATCCGCCTCCCACTCTCTCCCTATTTATTTCAGAGCCCCCTTCCCCTCCCCCATTTCTGAAGAAGGGTCTAGGCCCGAAACGTCAGCCTTCCTGCTCCTCTGATGCTGCTTGGCCTGCTGTGTTCATCCAGTTCTATACCTTGTTATTCTCAGAGTTAAATTATTGCATAGACTAAGCTTGAAGTAAAATAAAGGACTGATCTAATTGTGGCATTTTATGATTTTATATTTGGTTGAGATGGCCAGAACACTAGGGCATTGCTGAATAAATTAAAGCAAGACTGTTTCGAGGTTATTTTCAGGAAGCACTTCTTCGTACACAATTATAGAAATATGGAACATTCATTCTGGAAAAAGCTGGGTGCTGGGTTAGAGTTTTGTTACGATCGAGATGATAGTTTTTTTTTGACGGCAAGGCTAATCACAGGATTTGAAGATATTAGCCATAATTTCCCTGAATGGCAGAACTAACTGAATGACTTGCTTCTCCCAATTTTTATCTCATGAAAGTAATCGGTTCTGTACATATACCCATTTCAATATGCAGGCAATTGAGTTCAGCGAACTGGATAAGCCTAAAGTCAAACTTTTACGTCAAGTTCTCCATAAATTACTCGTGGATACAGAACCTGAAGAATTAGTAGCAATATTTCAAAGGTAATATTTTGTAATATAAAAAATACATATTTATATCTATTATGGCAATCAGTAAATTTAATGTTGTACAGGAATTTGAATCGTCTGGGTGAGTGGCCTGCTAAAGTTTGGTATATTATATCTTATGGTACCAGGATTGATCCTGTACTTACTGAGCTAATATGAGCCATCCAACACTTTGATACGATTGCTATCTGCGGTACATGTAATCCACATGATTAGTGGTAAAGAGTTATCAAAATATGTCCCTAGGTTTAGACAAATTTATCCCCAGACAATTGTCTAATCAATCTGTATAATTCAATGTTGCAAGCTATCAAATCTTCAACTTAGAACTACAATTTGAGATCTAATGACAATTAGCTGTTTTTGATTTGAGTTAAGGATGATTGCACAGTGCAAGAACACGTATTTGGAATAAAAGTCTTCAGTAGTTAAGAAACTTAGAGAATAACTCACCCCTATATTCATTCTAAATTCAGACTTCTGCCCAAAATCTGAGATAACCATGCAGTAGAACTGCAATACCCGATGGACAATTCTTTGTTATTATCACTTTTTTTGGTAGTCAGTTGGTAGTACAGCACTTTGAGTATGAAAAGACAGTCATAGATATCTACAACGCAGGAAAAGGCCCCTCCCTCGTTAAGACTTCACCTGTCAAAAACAACCATCAATTTTTCCATTTCCCATTTTCCAGCACGAAATAGTCCAAGTGTTTTGTCTTGAACACTTCAGGACATACTTGCAAGAATATCACATTTCAAATAAGCAACAACTTGTATTACGTGAGAAAAGGGTGCAGATTTGTTGGTAATCCAACTGTACTAAGAATTACACTTACAAACAATTGAAAATTATTGGTTGGGTTTGTAATAAGGCTCACTTGTGTTGGAAGCTACGTACATGCATACACAGAGCTCTGGCCTCTGTAACTAAAAAGAACACTAAAATATTAGCCCTTTCTCAGCCGAACAAAAGCTTTAGGATGGGTTAGAAATGTTTTCCTTGGACATGCTCCATGTCAACACCTGGACCAATTGCAGTCGATTTGCCTGGTTGAATTTAAGTGAAAGCTTACTGGAACCTGGTGTATTCTCCCAGCAATACTACAACCAATCAAGAGTCCACTTGCTGACCAATCTGCAGCATTTTCCCTTGTAGAATAAATTGTTGCTGACTTTGAAATTTGGTATTCTTGCAATTTTTAATCTAATGAGTCCAAGAGAAACAGCTTTGACCATATATTCCTTACAGCATTTTTTTAATCTTTAACTGTTGATATGATTTTTCTAAAGATCTTCATGTTCTTTCAACACAGAATCTCTGGAATTTCAAAGCTGGGAATGTTGCGGGAAGGCCTGAAACTCTTTCTTTCACACTTCTTACTGAAGAATGCCTCCAGCTTGGGGAGTTTAGAACAAGCTAATTTACTTAAAGCACGTGTGGACATAGCTGAAAAGGCTTTACAGTCTAAAGATATCGTGCTGAAGTTTTAACCATTGACCACAATGTGGAATTTTTGACTACAGCACAGATTGAAAGTCTGTTCACAATATCTGTCTTACTATTTGTGCTTGGAAGACCTGTATTAATAACAGGAGGTACTTCATGCTGCTGCATTCAGAAAAAAAAATTTCAAGCTTTATATTTGTCAAAAAGACCACTAGGTGGCGTATTTCTACCATATCAGTATCTTGCATATTTAGCTTTTATGACACCAATTTTAATGCCTTTATGGTTCAGATTGTAGTTTATAGCAAATTATATTTATATCTGTTTGTAGCTACAGAATGCCAGTAATATGTTCTATTCAAAGAATTCCTTAAATTACAGCTGACTTCGTGTTTAAAAATAATTTTTATATTTGTAATCTCCAAACGTGTGGGTGTACTGTAACCTTGAAATGAAAATATCATCAGAGATTAACAAGAATTTTGAAGTATCCATGAAGATAGCATTTACAATTTTTCTATCAAGATACTGTATTTCATTATATATTTAATTTTTGTTTAACTGGTTCATTTTGGATTTACAAAGTGCAGTTGTTAGCCAAAAGTTGTTTAAAGTTAAGGCCCTTGGATTGCACTTTAGAAAACCATGGGTGGGGAAAAGCCATTGTGTTCTTGAGTGTTATTCATTAAATTAATGGAAAGTATATGCATCAAGCTGTCAGGTGAAAACAAGATAAAAAGGTATACCTGCACACACCTCCCCGGTATTTTAGATATTCAGTGCCTGGAAGCATCGTCAGCATCTTCATTGTGTTGTAGATACCGCTTTGCTCTTGTTATACCACTTGTATTACCTCTTCGCTCCTCTCTGAGTTGTCGGATTGCTTGGGTCTTGGGTGTGTTGTAGTTGCCTCTATCTTAATAATGACACTGTTATTCCATGAATAAGTAACAGGATGTTAAGGAGACAGAAGCTGTAATCTAAACCATAGCCTTTGCATTGGTTCAGTCCCTGTTCCCAGTCATTAGCTCAGATTGAATCAGAAAGTTGAAAACACCAGTGTCCTATTCAGTTTCAAGCTGAGCTTTCAGCGCCCTAATCCCTCCATCACAAACACTGGTAATTTTCAAATGAGTAATATTGTCTGTTTCAAACATTATTTTGATCCATTTGCTGCTGAATCCCTCATCTGTGCCATTGTCATTTAGGTTCCAGTATCCCCAGGATCACGGAAAAGCTCAGCAGGTCTGGCAGCATCTGTGAAGAAAAACCCTTCCTCAGAACCCAAAATGTTAACTGTAATTTTTTTCCTCACATATGCTGCCAGACCTGCCGAGCTTTTCCAGCAATTCCTATTTTTGTTCCTGATTTACAGCATCTGCAGTTCTTTCGGTTTTTATCGAAAATGTTGCTTTTCCACGCTACTCCCATTTCTCTTGATGTCATTGGTATTGTAAGATTCTGACTTCAAGAGCCAAATGAAGAACCAATACCTAATGAGCCAAATCTTTCTAAGTATTTTTAGGATAATTTAAGTTTACTAAAAAACAACAGTCAGACATAAATGCCTCCCCCTCCACACGTCACATCAGCTCTGATGAAGAGTCATCTAGACTCAATGTTAGCTTGTTCTCTGTCCATGATTGCTGCCTGAACCACTGTGATTTCCAGCATTTTTATTTTCAGTGCCAATTCCAGCATCTGCAGTAATTTGCTTCTACAATAGTGAAGCCATAATGCTTTAGCTGAATAGACACAAATAGTATAAAACTCATGATAGTTGAAAGTAGTCCAGTGATATTAGATCGACTTACGTTATCTGACTAAAGTGGGTGACCTCTTATCCATATTATATTCCACCAACTTTGTTCTTATCAATCTGCTAAGGTTTGTCCAAATTCCGTTGAAGCCTATTTACATCATCTTGACAATTCATTGCTTCGAGATTTTGTGTCAAGGGCTGTCACTCCATTCCAGAGATCAGCTACTTTATTCGTGGCCCTATTGAAGATTGAGAGCTAAGTGGCTCAGGCAGTAGCACCTAAACATAGCGTGTTATTCCTTGGCAAGTGCCACTTGATCGTACTGTTAATGACCCCTTCCATTACTGATGCTTAGGAAGATTGATGGGACACTATTTGGCCAGGTTTGATTTGTCCTGCTTTTTGTGCACAAGGCGCACCTGGGCAATTTCCATGTTGTCAGATAATGCTAGTGTAATATACCCTTATAGATGTGCTTTGTAAAACCCTCTAAAGTGCCAGTGCTCTGACTGTACGCTAATTGCCTAGTGTTATAATCCCATCTGCTGGTAAGACTGGATGTCACATTCTGGAATGAGCCTGGCTTGATAAATTGTATTTATTTCCGATTTAGTCAATGTGTTGGTCAGTCGTTGACAATGTGCTTTTAACAAATGAGCATAATTTTATTTTGTGTAATAAGCTTTTTATAAATAAGCCTATATGTCTGTGTGCACAAAGGCAATTCTGAAAGGTCTCACAATCAACAGCAAAAAGAAAAATTCAGTGCAGTCATTTACAGTTCCTTCACTGACATGCAAAATGTGACTCCAAACCCATAGTAGTACAGTTGACACTTGACTGTCTTCTGCAGGAAGATCCGTATCAAAGGAATCGAACCCAATGGGCCACTTGGCATCAAATTAAGCACTTCCATACTCACCCTTGATCAACTGCAATGTCTTCCTTACTAACAGCTGGGCACTGGTGCTGATATTTGGGAGAACTGTCTCAAAGCCTAGTCAGGCAAAGGGCTGATGTAGTCATTCTCTTAGAATCGTCTCTTGCACTGTTTCAGACAGCACTGTCACAGCCCCTGGGTATGTTCTGCTCATCGTTGGGGCGAATACAGTAGAGGTGGTGTCACAATATTATTTAGTTGAGAGGGAATTGTTCTGTGCCGTTAACTCTGAACTCAAGACTGAGTTACATAGATTCTTAATTGAAATGGGACTTAAAAGCTTTACAGCATGAACACAAAAGAAGAGAAGTAGTCAATTCAGCTATGATCCTACCAAATGGTAGAGCAGGCACAAGGAGCCAAGTGGTGAAATTTGAATTCAATAAAATCTGGAATTTGAAAACTAGCCTTTTTTAATCACTGATATTGTAAATAATTGTTCACTGGTATCCATTATGAAAGGAGATCTGCCATCCTTACTTGGTGAAATGTACATATAACTCCTTGGCCACAATAAGGTGGTTGACTCTTAACTGCACTCTACAATAGGGTTGTATCAAACATGGGCAAGGAAACCTGCTGGTGATCACCATGTATCCACGAATACTCACACCCTAACCGCTCCCCCCCCTCCCCACCCTCTCCTGCGTCCCTCCCCATGATCCTTTACTCAATACTGAATAGAAAGAGAACACTAAAGGAGCCCAAGTGGTCTACTTCCACTCCGAATGTATAGTTGTATGTTTGTTTATCAGAGTCTAAGGAATGTTTGAAAATAGTTAATAGTGAATCCACTGCCTCTGTTGCAACCACGTTTAGAACCTCTTTTATGATCTTATAATGGAAACCATCAGGTCTTGAATATTTCTCAGCTTTCTTTCTGATGCATAAATTTCTCCATTATGTTTTTATCTGCTGATATCAGTTCGATTCTTAAATTTGATTGCCCCTTTTCTTTCTGGTCTGTAACTTCTGTGTTTCACATTGGATAGTCATGCTAGTTATTGTCAAATAGAGAAACTACGTAGGAGAATATCAGATGGAGAAAATAAGCGTCATGGTCCCTCCAGCAAGGTGATGTGCAGGGGATCAAGTGAGGAGGAGTTAAGAAAGTTACTCATATTTATTCCGTATCTTTTATTGCAAAGAAATTTACAGAAATAAGGGGCATTTATCAGTTAGGATAGGGTCGGAAAGCTGGTTCAAAAATTTTCTTGCATTTTAAGTAACTTTGTAAGGGGCGTGGGAAGGCCTTTCCTGTCATCCCAGATAATTCCTGAGCCACAGAATCCCTTCAGTTAAGCAGTTTTGCAAGACTTAGTTTGAAAGGTACAGGAGAGGTTTGCTAAGAAGATACCAGAAATCAGAAGCTTCACATAAGCAATCTTAGTCGTATGAGGCTTTTTCCAACAGAATGATTTATAGATCACATATGTATTCAAATTTGAGTGTTTTTATTTAAAATAATTCGGGAGAAGTAATCTTTCCAAGTATTGATTGGACTGGCGCCTACAGTTCAGATCATTGTTAAGGGAGCAAAGGAAGATATACGAAGATGGTGTGGCAAGGGAAAAAGCTTATTAAGAGAACCTCAATATAGATATGCTTTGACATAAAACTGATGAAGGATAGTTCCAATCTCCAAATTGGAATGTAGTGGTAGAGAAGACTGCACATATTATTCTTCGTTCCATGATCAAAGTTGATAATATAAGAACAACACTACTTGTGAGATCGCCTCCAAGCTACACACAATTGTGACTTGGAAATATGTTACTGTTCCTGCAGTGTTGCTGGGTTAAATTCCTAGGACTGTCATAATGTTAAGGGTTTGGATGGAGAGGATTTTGTTAAGTATGTACAAAAAAATTTTCTGATTCAGTAGGTGGATGTACCTACTAGAGAAGGAGCAAGATTTGACCTACTCTTGGGAAATAAGGCAGGGGGTGCAAGTGACAGAGGTGTCAGTGGGGGAGCACTTTGGGGCCAGTGACCATAATCCTATTAGTTTCAAAATAGTGATATAAAAGGATAGACCGGATCTAAAAATTAAAGTTCTAAATTTGAGGAAGGCCAGTTTTGACTGTATTAGGCAAGAACTTTCAAACATTGATTGGGGGCAGATATTTGCAGGTAAAGGGAAGGCTGGAAAATGTGAAGCTTTCAAAAATGAGATAATGAGGGTCCAGAGACCGTATGTACTTTTAGGGTGAAGGGCAAGGCTGGTAGGAAATATTGGATGACGAGTGAATTTCAGAGATAGTAAGAACTGTAGATGCTGGAGTCAGAGATAACACTGTGGAGCTGGAGGAACACAACAGGTCAGGCAGCATCAGAGGAGCAGGAATGTTGACATTTCGGTTGGGACCCTTCTTCAGAAATGGGGAGGGGGCAGGGAGCTCAGAAATAAATAGAGTATGGGTGGGACTGGAGAAGGTAGGTAAGAAGGTGATAGTTGAGTGCAGGTAGGGAGTGGTGGGGATTGGTCAGTGAGGTGGAGGGGTGGATAGTTGGAAGAGAAGATGGACAGGTTGTGTCCGATTAAGGAGGTGGGGGTGGGAGGGAAGATTGATCATGGGATGAGTGAGAGGGAGGGTTGGCCATGGGACAAGCCACTCCCTGGGTGTAACACCTTCCGGTTGCAAAATATTTCAACTCCTCCTCCCACTCAGGACCTGTCTCTACACTGTAGGAATTCTATGAATATTTATGGAACGTCCTCCTCCATCAGGCTGATAGAGTGGTCAAGAAGGCATACGGCATGCTTTCATTCATCGGACGGGGTATTGAGTGCAAGAGTGGGCAGGTCATGTTACAGTTATATAGGACTTTGGTTCGACCACGTTTGGAATACTACGTACAGTTCTGGTTGCCACATTACCAAAAGGATGTGGGTGCTTTGGAGAGGCTGCAGAGGAGGTTCACCAGGATGTTGCCTGGTATGGAGGGCGCTAGCTATGAAGAGAGATTGAGTAGATTAGGATTATTTACGTTAGAAAGATGGAGGTTGGGGGTGGGGGGGACCTGATTGAGGTCTACAAAATCATGAGAGGTATAGACAGGGTGGACAGCAAGAAGCTTTTTCCCAGAGTTGGGGACTCGATTGTTAGGGGTCATGATGAGAGGGGAAAAGTTTAAGGGAGATATGTGTGGAAAGTTCTTTACACAGAGGGTGGTGGGTGCCTGGAACGCGTTGCCAGCAGAGGTGGTAGAGGCAGGCATGATAGCATCATTTAAGATGTATCTGGACAGATACGTGAATGGGCAGGGAGCAGAGGGATACAGGTCCTTGGAAAATAGGCAACAGGGTTTAGATAGAGGATCTGGATCGGCGCAGGCTTGGAGGGCCGAAGGACCTGTTCCTGTGCTGTAATTTTCTTTGTTCTTTCTTTCTTTGTTCACTCCCTGGGCGACATGTCCACCCTGGGCCTCCTCCAGTGTCACAATCACACCACCCGGAAACTGGAGGAGCAGCACCTCATATTCCACCGCGGGAGCCTACAGCCCAATGGGCTAAATGTGGATTTTACCAGTTTCAAATCTCACTGCCTCCGGCCTCATCCCATAACCAACCCTCCTTCTCATCCCCACCTCCTTGACTTGACACAACCTGTCCATTTTCTCCCTCACCTGTCCACCCCTCCCACTTCACTGACCAATCCCCACCACTCCATACCTGCACTCACCTATCACCATCCCACCTACCTTGCGAACACAAATTCACTTCACAGGTTCACATATGTGTGTGTTGGGGGGTGGGGGGAGATTTTGCTGCAAATTACCCAGCCTTAAGGATAATATCGACAGTAACACTATACAACCCTGTCATGGCAATTTCTGACATGTCAGATCTTCGATATGGCCACTACCAACACACGTGGGAACACCACCCACCACATACACAGCAGATACTCATGTGACTCAGCAAATGTTGTCTATCTCATATGCTGCAGGCAAGGATGCCCTGAGGCATGGTATATTGGTGAGACCATGCAGGTGTTATGACAATGGATGAATGGGCACTATGCAACAATTGCCAGTCAGGAATGTTCCCTCTCAATGGGGGAACACTTCAGTGGTCAAGAGCATTCGGCCTCGGCTCTTCGGTTAAATATCCTCCAAGGCGGACTTCAGGATACACAATAATGCAGAATCGCCGAGCAGAGGCTGATAGCCAAGTTCGGTACCCATGATGATGGCTTGAACCGAGATCTTGGGTTCATGTCGCACTACAGGTGACCCCACCACATTGTACACTCTCTCACACACACACACGCACACACTCACACAGATCTCTCTCATACATGCCCTGTCTCTCAAGCATGTACACACTCTCTCCCACACACACACGCACACACTCTCTCTCTCTCACATACAGTCTCTCTCCCACACACGCGCACACTCTTTCTTTGTCTCTCTCCCCCCACATACACGCACACACATACTGTCACATAGATCCTCTTTCATACACACTGTCTCTTATGCACACACACATTCACACTCACACTCTCTCTCCCTCACACACACACTCTCTTCCCCCCTCACACACAGACACTCACTCTCCCTCCATTCTCTTTCTCTCTCACACACACATACATGTGAATCTATAGGGTGAATTTGTATTTGCAGATACATTCTATTTTGTTCAATAAACACACAATTTAAAGACAGTCTGTCAATGTGGCATTTTATAAATTCCTACTTTAGAAATAAAACCATTCTGACTCCAAACCAAAACACAAACAGATTCTAAACAAGGCCTCACACCTAACATGAATTGTCTGACCTAAAATGTCACCTCTTTATAGTAATAAAACTTTTAGTTCTCACAGGACAGTGACTTGAAAGGAATTTGGGGATTTACATTTACATATTAATCAATTAAAACCTTCCAACTGATTAAAGATTTAACAGCATCTTAGGTTTGTTTAGTACATCTTCATCAGTGGTATGACCCTTTGATCTTTTACTTATAAATTCTGTGTCTGACACTACCTCTCTTAATAACACCTGAAGAAGGAGTAAGGCTTGTGTTTTCAAATAAATCTGATGGACTTTACCCCGGTGTTGTGTGATTTCTGACCTTGTCCAACCCAGTCCAACACCAGCACCTCCACATCATGGCTGTACAGCAAATTGGTTAGGCTGCTTTTGGAATACTGCATGCAATTCTGGTCTTCATGCTATGGGAAGGATGTTGTGAAACTTGAAAGAGCTCAGAAAGGGTTTGCAAGGATGTTGCCAGGGTTGGGAGGTATGAGCGACAGGGAAATGCTTAATAGGCTGGGGCTATTTTCCCTGGAGCGTCAGAGGCTGAGGGGTGACCTTATAAATATTTATAAAATCATGAGTGGTATGGATAGGGTAAATAGGCCAGGTGTTTACCTTGGGGTGGGGGAGTCCAAAATTAGAGGGCATAAGTTCAAGGTGAGAGAGGAAAGATTTAAAAGGGACATCAGGGGCAACTTTTTCATGCAGAGGGTGGTGCATGTATGGAATGACTGCCAGAGGCAGTGGTGGAGGCTGGTACAATTACAACATTTAAAAGGAATCTGGATGGGTAAATGAATAGGAAGGGTTTAGAGGGATATGGGCCACAAGCTGGCAAATGTGACTAGATTAATTTAGGATATATGGTCAGCATGGACAAGTTGGATGGAAGAGTCTGTTTCCGTGCTGTACATCTCTATGACTCTATGACCCTATAACTCCCTCCCTAACTGTATTGTGGATTTACCTACAGCAAATGGACAGCAGCAGTTCAAGAAAGCCGCTGACCACCACCTTCTCACGTACAACTCATGCTGGGCAATAAATGCTGGTCCAGCCTAGAGCACCCTCATCCCATAAATGAATTATATGTATAGATACATAAGCTCTAGGGACAGGGGGATGGAGGAGCTCAGTGATAACAAGTGTGCGTAATAGGATGCAGGCTGAGCTGAAATTATGTAAGTTTGTGGTGAGAAGGCTGGTGGGGAGAGCATTGGAGAAGTTGAAAAGGAAGTGACAAAACAGATATGGAACTAAACAGTCTTGCTGAAAAACCAGATGTAGGGCTTTCTCTCAGCTTGGGGACAGCAGGGGGAACAGGAGCATATTAACGGTAACAGTGGTTTGATGAGTAATAATAGAGGTCACCATTCAAGATGGAACATTAGTTGTTGACCTTACAACTGTCCATCCTTCCATTTAAAAGAAAAGTCTGTCAACTTCCCTTTAAAAAGTTTGATTTTTTTAAAAATGTGCATTCCATATCCTAAAAACCCTTGGTATAAATCATCAAAACCTCTTCTCTTGCTCCTTTCGTGATCATCTGAATTGTACCTGCTGGCATCTATAAATGTTTGAACATTGTGTGAAGTCAATACTGAGCTGGACTCCATTGGGCTGTCAGCCTCAGTGGTCAATGACTTTGTTAACACTCACTGTTTAAACTTAAACACAAAGAATCACTGGCAATTCACATGAAGCACTAGAAGACTGCAAGTGAACCCCCAACGGGGGTTGTTGGGCAGGATGGGAAAGGAGAGAAAGAATAGAACACAACTTCTTGTTGTCTGAAGTGGAGATCAGTGGTGAAGCAGATTCAGTCTTAATAAAGTAGTCATCATAGCCCCAGTGGACAATAGGCTGCTGTCTCATTAGAGACAAACAACTGATGGTAGTTTAACCTGAGGATCAACATGCCTCAGACGAGGGTAGAAGTTGAGAAGGAGGGACCTTCAAGGTTATGGACCAAGTTTGGGGAAGTGGGACTAGTGCAGGTAGTAGTACATTTTTGACAGTACAGATTTAATGGGCTGTAGGTCCTCTTCTGTACTGTATGATTTTTTGATTCATGGTAACTTCAGCCACTACAGATGGTCAGTTGGCTGGTCAGCTGGTTTACAATGCAGAGTGATGCCAAAGTTCAGTCTTAATACAAGCAACTGAATTCTGGATAGGATTCTTGAGGTACGCTGTCTCTGAGACAGGAGGCCTGCATTCAAACCCCACCTGCTCCAAAGGTGTGTCATTACATCTCTCAACAGATTGTTTAAAAAGATCCTTGAAGATATATTGAATTTGCAAAGCATATTTAGGGGGTGTTGGGATATAGTGACTTTACCTCTATGTCAGGAGGCATGGTCCAGAGGTATGTAATAACATCTCTGAACAGGATTGATTACAAGATATCGACGAGTAATGGAGATGGAGTCACTGGTGGACAGGTAGTGAAGAAAGCATTTGGTACGCTTGCCTTTATTGGTCGGTACATTGAGTATAGGAGTTGGGAGGTTATGTTGTGACTGTACAGGTCATTAGTTAGGCCACTTTTGGAATATTACGTTCATCTCTGGTCTCTTTGCTGTAGGAAAGAGGTTGTGAAACTTGAAAGCGTTCAGAAAAGATTTACAAGGATATTGCCCAAATTGGTGGGTTTGAGCTATAGGGAGAGGCTGAATAGGCTGGGGCCAATTTCCCTGGAGCGTCGGAGGCTGAGGGGTGACTTTATAAAGGTTTATAAAATCATGAGGGGCACAGATGTGGTGAATAGCCAAATCTTTTTCCTAGGGTAGGAGAGTCCAAAACCAGAGGGCATAGGTTTAAGGTAAGAGGGGAATGATTTAAAAGGGGCCTAAGGCAACTTTTTCACACAGAGATGGTGCATGCATGCAATGAGCTGCCAGAGGAAGTGGTGGAGGTGGGTACAATTATAACATTTAAAAAGTATCTGGATGGGGAAATGAATAGGAAGGGTTTGGAGGAATATGAGCCAAATGCTGGCAAATAGGACTAGATTAATCTAGGATATCTGTTTGGCGTGAATGAGTTGAACTGAAGGGTCTGTTTCTGTGCTGTACATTTCTATGACTCTATGCACTAAATTAGCATGGTCGAATGTGATATTTGGCGGGTGATAATGTTTATCAGTGTTTCCATTAACTGATTTTAAAAGTTGTAAAATTGTGTGTGTGCGGGAGAGTGCTCACTTAAATTATTAAATTAACCTTATTTCAGATTGTAACCTGGAGCATGTGCTCCCCCCTACCCCTCAAACATGTCCCACTCCCACACTGACCTTTTCTGCAACCCCAGGTGAAAGGAAACTGCACAGATTCCCTGTGTCCTCTGCTCTTGTGTTGACACTGCAGCACCTGCCACATCAATACAGAGGCCGTTTCTTTCTCTCTTTCTCGCTGCTCATCTGGGAGAAGCTGAGAGATAACACACACTGCCTTCCTTTTGTTGCACACCAGCTGGGCAAACCTGGCCTGTGGTGGAATTAGGACCTAATCAATAACTGATAATGATAATCCCGGACCATTCCGTAATCACACAAATTGGTGTGAAACTTCCAAAGGAGTTTATCTTTCGAAGTATGCGTCTTCCTCCCTGGGAGAACATCAGGACTATTGTCCTCTGAGCTCAGCAAACCAGTCCGGCCTAGACCAGGTGGCTGCTACCCTGTATCTTAAAACACTCCAGAACTTTGGGAGGGAGGTGGACTGACTTGTCAGGACGTGTCTAATAAATCATTCAGTCTTTTCATGATGGTGTGGTTTCCCACTTCTCCTCTCCCAGTGAGATTTCCCTGTTGTATTCAGAGGTGAGGGAGACCTTGTTACCTGCTCTCACATTTCACACCAGTTTGTGCATGGTTGTTAAAGAAAACTTCTTTGGAGCCCTCAGATAAGAGGGAGAGGTGGAGACAGGAACGAAACATGCTGGAAATACTCAGTGCCAGGGGAGAGAGGGTTGTATGTTTAAAAACCAAAAGAACTGCAGACTCTGGAAACCCAAAACTAATGGGAAAAAACTCAGCAGGTCTGGAGAGAAATCAGAGTTAACATCTGAATAAAAAAATCAAAAGAACTGCGGATGCTGTAAATCAGGAGCTGAAACAGAAGTTGCTGGAAAAGCTCAGCAGGTCTGGCAGCATCTATGAAGAAAAAAAGTATCGGAGTTAACGTATCAGGTCAAGTGACCTTCTTCAGAATTGCTTGCATTTTAGTTGTTCCTAATCCTGTTCATTGTCATCTTGTTAAAAAAAAAATGATCTGACCTATTTTCCTGATCAAGTTGTTCAAAGAAGTTATTACACACCTTGGGAGCAGGTGGGACTTGAACCCAGGCTTCCCAATCCAGGGAAGGGACACCACCTCTGTCCCACAATAAGACCTTAACTTTTTTAAAAATGTAATCTATTTTTCTAAGCAGCCTGTTCAGAGATGTTATTACACACCTCTGGAGCAGGTGGGACTTGAACCTAAGCCTCCTGGTCCAGGGGTAGGAACACTGGACCACAAGAGGGGCCCTATTGTTATACTTAGATTTAGGAGATTAAACACAGGTGTTGTGTGCACAGCAACTGTAGAAACTCCTTGGTCTTCACCACTTTGATACCTTGGGGTGCCCTTTCACTAACTCTATCCTCCACAGCAACTCAACGTCTCTCCTGCATGAGGTAGGAGCAAGAGGACAGCATTGGGAATGTGGAGTCTTTCACCATGCAATAAGCCCATGGTTGAATTGGACTTCAACACCACATCCCACAATCATGAGAAACTAAATCTAACTCAGCCTTAAACATTGTTAAGCATTCACAATCCTCTGGGGTAGAAAACTTTGCAAATTCACTGCCCTCTATGTAACTTCTCCTCAGCTTCAGCCCTGAATGACCAGCCTCTTATTCTGAAACTGCCCCTTTGCGTTTTAGTCTCCCCGACCAGTGGAAACATTCTCCCAATGTATCCTGGCCACGGCCTTTGCTTCAATCAGACTTTTCAACACCTCACTTAGGAGCGAGATTCACACTCATATCTTCTGTCTCTCACAAGACCTCTTACTTCCACCACCATGTCAGAAGTCACACGACATTTGGTTTTCATCCGACAGGTCTATTTGAAATCACAAGCTTTCGGAGTGCTGCTCCTTCATCAGGTGAAGTGAAGAAAAGTACACAGTCACAGATTTTAAAGGCAGAGAGGTCAAAAGATCATACAAGTAGTGTGAGTGGAGTGGCAACAGACTGAATAACAAGTCTGTGCAGGTGTTCAAAAGTGTCAGACAGTGTGAGTAAATTGTCAACAGCTGAATAACAAGGGATGACCTATGGAGATAGTAGGAACTGCCGATGCTGGAGAATCTGAGATAACAAGGTGTAGAGCTGGATGAACACAGCAGACCAAGCAGCATCAAAGGAGTTGATTAATTGAGGCAGAGAGATAATTACAAAAAGTTAAAAAATAAAATGGTGCTGGAGACAAACCAATTGGCTGGAATAACAGGATAGGCATAAGAGTCGTGCACCGAAGGTCTAACCAAAGTAACAAGTAATCCAAAACTCTAAGATTTTTAGCTTCTTTAACACGTTTAGGGTGGAAGCCAGAGAAGTGCAGCATCATGAGGTTATCCTTGGGCTTGCAGTAGAGTGAGGTACTGAGGTGTCTGTCCTTGATGGAGATGAGTGTGTCCAAAAATGAGACTGAATCTGAAGAGTAGTTCCAACACCATAACATGGCTTGATTCCATCCAAGATCTGCTGAAACACTCACAATGCCTTAACACCTTGAGTGCTACTTTGTTTGCTAGCCCAAAATTCCTTACCCTTCATAAACTTCAGTCTTTCAAAAATCTGCTTTGCGTAGCTAATCCTGCAACAAACCGTGGTCCTCTTGTCCACTCACCACTGGGCTCACATCCCCTGCACACCATCAAATGTAAAATTCTCTTCCTCAGTTTAGCTATCACAAGTCCTGTTTCCTATTGTAGCCTCTAAAGGTTGTATTCTATAAAGGTTGAAATGAAAGACAGGAAAGGAAATAGTTCATAAATAAAATAATTCATAACTCAGAGAAATGGGACTCTATGTGTAGTAATGGTTTGTAAGTGCCAGGCAGGTTGATTGGCAATCAATGAGGAATCTGTATCTGCTGATGCAACCAGTCCCTGAACAAATTTCCTCAATTTGTTATGGTTCCAGGGTTTGAAAGAATGAACTGACTCCCTCGTTTATTCACTCGTCCCCTCAGTTGAACAAATTTAACTAGAAAGGATATGCTTCTCCTGATCAAATGAATTTATGCTTTAAAAGGAGTCAATTAACCCAGGTTTTCTTGAGTTAACACACACACACAGATTAGAAATGCAAGTGAGTCCAAAAATGATATGGATCAGTCTCTAGATTGCTTCTAAAAAGTAGATAATGAAACGTTGCTGCCATTATGTTCAGTGATTTTGGCAATGTTGATGCTGGTATTTGAACAGTTGATTTCATGATACTTGGCCTTGAAAGTTAGCTGAGATTCTTTCTTTCAATGATGACTGGCTTGTAGCACTCAGAGCAAAAAGGAGGTCTTCCATTTTGACCTGAATGCAGGGTGTTTAATTGGTGTTGTTAAGCTGTGACCTTCACAGCATACTAGTTCACAGCTTAACACATCAATTTACTAACACTCAGACAAGGGTTGAAGCTGGTGTTTAATTTATATTCTTGTGCATTCTTGAAAGGGAAAAACAGAATAAGTTTCATATCTAGAGTGCCCTCTTTTCTCCCACCATGTTCACCATCTGAGATAACTCATGGAAGACTACAGTTCGGGTCTGCAGTGCATTTCTCCCTTTGAAGTCCTTTTTGAAGCTTCCTTGGCACCCATCGGGTGTGACTTTCCACACTATCCCTTGAGGCCAAAATTAATCCACAGAGGCTTTCCAGACATTGAATTACATTGCTCAGACTTTACATCTCAGTCATTTTTGAACTGTATCTCTCTTATTTATTTTTTTAAAAATCACCTGTTATAATTAAAAACTCAATATACTTGTAGGATTTTTTTATTCATTCACAGGATGGGGGCATCACCGGCTAGGCAGCATTTATTGCCCAGGGGGCAGTTTAGAGTCAACCACATTGCTGTGGGTCTGGAGTCACATGTAGGCCAGACCAGGTAAGGATAGCAGTTGACTTCCCTAAGGGACATTAGTGAACCAGACGGGTTTTTCCTGACAATTGACTAACGGTCATCATTAGATTCTTAATTCCAGATATTTATTGAATTCAAATTCAGGATTCAAACCCAGGTCCCCAGAACATTGAGATAACAAGGTGTAGAGCTGGATGAACACAGCAGGCCAAGCAGCATCAGAGGAGCAGGAAGGCTGACGTTTCGGGCCTAGCCCGGTCTCTGGATTAACAGTCCAGCGATAATACCACTAGGCCATCGCCTCCCCTAATGTTTTATCCATTGTCATGACACTGTGGTGTCTACCAAACAGCAACTTCACCATATTCAGTGTAAAGCATTGGTGGTGGGATGGTGTCTTCAACAATCACTCCCAGCAACTTGACACTCTCAACCATCTCCACCTCAGCACCATTGATGCAGACAGGGATGCGCCCTTCACTCCGCTTCCGAAGCACCCGGCAGAAAGCGTAATAAAGGAAGAAGAATAAAGCAGATCCAAACTTGGCAGAAGGGGTTTGATGGATGAATGTTAATTTCTGACAAAGCTAATGGAGAAAAAGCTTTTTGAAAACTGCTGGGATTTATGACAGAGATAGTAGGAACTGCAGATGCTGGAGAATCTGAGATAACAAGGTGTAGAGCTGGATGAACACAGCAGGCCAAGCAGCATCAGAGGAGCAGGAAAGCTGACGTTTCGGGCCTAGACCTTCCTTCAGAAAATCCCTCCTTTCTGAAGGAGGGATTTATGACAAGTAGTTTTAAACTGCTATCATAGTATAATGCCAACCTGAACCCCACAGTAAGAAATGGATTTAGAGATAAGTGTGGTTTATTAATACTGTCTAACTGAATGCCACTCACACTCAGAAAACACATGACACATAGCTGCTGATTTTTTTTTCTCAATCAGTATAATTTGAATATTTTGATGGCTTAGAGCAAGAATATCGACACTGAGGAATGTGACGTGGCGTGGAAATAAGTTTTAGCAAATACCTGGTCACACAGCAAGAATGACAGTGAAATTAATGATGGCTGACAAGAAAAAAGATTGGAATGGAAATCCTGTCAGAGAGGGGAGCAAAGCTTCTTCAAGATGGGCAAGCCTAGAAGAGATGTGGCAGTGAGTTAAATACTAAATAAAAACTGAAAGAACTGTGGATGCTGTAAATCAGAAACAAAAACAGAAATTGCTGGAAAAGCTCAGCTGGTCAGGCAGCACATGTGGCAAGAAATGAGAGTTAACATTTCAGGTGGAGTGACTCTTCCTCAGACCTGACGGGAACTAGGAAAATTTCTTTTAATATTACGTGTTGTGGGGCGCAGACACGAAAGGGGGTTGAGGGTACAAAGGATGAGTCATAAACTTATTGAGTGATGGAGCAGGCTAGAAGGGGCCAAATGGCCTACTTCTGTTCCTGATTCCTATTAACCTGTGTTCTGGCCAGTATTTATCCCTGAACCAAAAAGACTAAAACACCTTAAGTCATTAATTTGTGCAAAATTGCTATGTTTACCATGTTTCATAACATGACAAGGAGATCGCACTTCAAAAGTATTTAATTGGGATGTGAAGTACTGTGAGGTATCCTTAGTCGGGCAAAGCATGATATAAATTCATGGTTAGTATTCATTCTTAACAAAGTATGTTAAGCATGGTTTGTGCAGGAAGTTTGTATGCTGGGTGATGACAAGCTGAGGTTTCATCTTGTCCGGGCTGGTTTCAGTAGGAGGAAAAGAACATGCAAGTAGTCGCCACCTTCAGGAGATAACAGGCAACTGACGGAAGGGAAATGTTACCTGTCATTGAACACAACCCCAGATCTTGTTGCGATCTTTTAACGCGATAGGAAGGACAGACCTTCAGAGATGGGCACGCATCAACAGCAATACGCTGTAGGAGGTGAGTTCCCAGTCTAACCTGGGTTATTTTGGAGACATACTGGCAGCAATTCGACAATTTTGGACAGAAAATGAGAGAGACTTCGAAGTGTTATGACTCAAGCACAATGGTTTAAGATTGCTAACAGAGATACCAGTGTCGCTCCAGGCATAGAGACTACATTATTTAAGCAGTTAATAGGGTTCGTGGTACTGTTAGGCCTCGGGTTAGGGTTAAATTTAGATTTGGAGTCATGGTTAGGATTTTGGGTTAAAGTTAATGTTAGGGATAAGTACGAGAAAGTGCTGTTGCCAATGCATTTGTAGCGAGAGACGTACTGAAGAAACATTGGAAACTTTGTTGATCACGACAATATATGAGATACACATTCACGTCCTCAACTGACGAAGCCAGAACATCTGAAGGACAAATAACAATTTTAAACCTTCATTGAAACTGTAAGTATACTTATTTTAACGTCAACTCCCTGAAACGTTAACCCCTGCACATAATCTACCAATCCGGCTGAGTATTTCCAGTATTACCTGTTAATATTTCAGACATCCAACATCCATACTATTTTGCCTCTAAATGCTCTGAGGCTCGCTTTACTAATTGCATTCGGATATCATTTAAATAGGTGCAAACGCTCTGAGAGCCGGTGCAGACAGGACAGGCCGAATGGCCTCTTCCTGTACCTAACAATTCGGTGATTCTGTGACCATCCCACAAACATTTCCAGAACCACAACTAATCTTTGACCTACATCAAATAGTCACCTTGCTGTCGGCAGTTGTAAAGTGTTGCAGGCCAATATCACAAACTCGAAAACTGCTTTTGCAGCGGGGCGCTGAGAATTCGAGTATCTGTCTCTTTATCCGCTCATTCGGTAGATTATAAATTGAATGAGCAAGGGGCTCTTAGAGTCAGACAGTTCTTTAGCACAAGATAAAAAAAGCCTTTCGGCCGATCGCGTCCCGCACCGGTCAATTACAACCATCTAACTATTCTCATCCCTTTTTCTCAGCACTTGGCCCAGAGCCTTGCATGCATTGGCATAGCAAGTATACATTAAATACTTCTTGAATGTTATGAAGGTTTCTGCCTCCTACCATCTTTACAGGCAAAGTTAGAAGTCACATGAAACCAGGTCCAACAGGTTTATCACAAGCTTTAAGAGTGGTGGAGACGTCACTTGACGAAGGAACGGCCCTCCGAAAGCTTGTGATTTCAAATAAACCTGTTGGACTATAACCTGGTGTCGTATGACTTCTGACTTTGTCCACCCCAGTCTAACACAAGCATCCCCACATCATCTTTACAGGCAGTGAGTTCATGATTCCCACCGCCGTCTGAGACAAAACATTTTTCCTCACATCCCCTCTAAACCTTCTATCCTTTACCTTAAATCTGCGCCCCCGGTCGTTCCCGCACGCCCCCCGCCCCACGCCATCCAGGAGGAAAAAGTTCCTTTCTGCCTGCACTACCTATGCACCTCATAATTTTATGCATCTCAATCATGTCCCTCTCAATCTTCTCTGCCCCCAGGAGAACAACCCCAGTCTGTCCAATCTCTCTTCATAACTGAAAGTCTCCAACCCAGGCAACGTCCTGGTAAATCTCCCCTGCACCCTCTCCTGTGTAAGCACATACCTTCTAAAATGTGGATTCCAGTAGTAGCGTCTCTACCTCTGGATCAGGATAGGCTGGTTCATATCCCACCTGCTCCATAGGGGTGTGTGACAGATCTCTGAACAGATTGATTAGGAAGTGTCTATTGATCGATCGAGGATATTGTATTTAACTTGTTTCTTTCATTCCCAGCTCATAGCAGGGCCATTTCCAAAGGTCTAACGACCAGTGAACAACACATATTTGATTCGGAGCAAACATCAGACTCCGAGAAGTTGTAAGCCCTCACAAAGCTTCATGATCTTGGGAACTGTGAGGTTTGGGGTTTTAAAGGATTAGTTTTGTTGACAAACGCATAGCTGCAGTAGAATGTGAGTACAGAGTTCGGCATTGGGCTGCAAAGGTGTGAGTTTCTCCTAAATGGCAGCCTTGTATGGATAATTACCTGGAAGGGAATGAGCTCCCTTTTAGTACAATTACACATGGACTAGTATCAGTGCATTTACAAGGTTTATTGAGCGGTGCCTTTCATCTCTCTGAGAGTTGATTGCTGCCATAGAAAAATCATAGATCATTAACATAATCATTTCCAAATCACATCGTGGCTGACATCTGTTCAGGTGAGCTGTGGTTTTATTGCTGGAATGGTATCATCCTGTTGCTATAAAATATGATTGCCGAGCTAAATTTATAGGCGAACTAAAATAATAACTAGGTCACCTGAACAACAAAGCCTTTGGGCAGTGTTGACCGCTCAGTGATCCCACCAACTGTCAGCTCTTTCAATAGATCGGATCAACTAAATGTGCCCACTCTCAACCCCTGGATATTCTTTGATATGGGAAGACTCTCAGAATCATAGAATCTCTACAGTGCGGAAGCAGGCCATTCGGCCTATCAAATCTACACCGACCCTCCGAAGAACATTCGACCCAGACCCAGCAAGCCCCCACACCATATCCCTGTAAGCCTGCATTTCCCACGTAATCTGCACACTTTAAAGCTGTGGGAGGAAACCGGAGCACCCGGAGGAAACGCACGCAGACACGGGGAAACGTGCAAACCACGCAGTCACCCGAGGCTGGGATCGAACCCGTGTCCCTGGCGCTGTGAGGCAGCACTGCCGGTCTCGGTGAAATTTCTGGGTCACTAGCTGGGGGCGTACGCTGAGGACTGTTGTTGGGTGTTGTGCAGCGCAGTTATCAGCACGCTTCCCCTCTGAGTTTGACGGTGAAGTCCCTCTCCAGCTATTGAGCCTAAATATCAGCCTTTCACCGTGCAGCAGACTACACTGAGACAGTGCTGCATTCAGGTTGAAATGTTAAACTGAGGTTCTGCTTAAAGAAGGGAGAATTTGTCCTCCAGCTGTCCCTTGCTCATTATGACAAGGAAGTGGGTAATCTGGTCACGAACCCGCATTGCTCTTTGTGGGAGTTTGATGTGTACGAATTGGCTGCTTCTTTGCCGAGGCTACAATACTAGTTACACTCCAACAAAGTATCAGTTACACTCCAACAGTATTCCACTGAGCGTTAGGAGGTCTAGTGCGCTTGAAAAGTGCTTTAGTCATTCTTTCGCCATCGGTATGAGTAGCCTGGAATCTTATTTTTAAAATTCATCTCTAGCATGTGGGTATCGCTGGCTGGCAACTTTTAATGCCCATCCCTATTTGCCCTGGAGAAGGTAGGAGTGAGCTGCTTTCTTGAACCACTGCAGGTCCATGATCGCTAGTACATCTACTGTGCCACTGGGGAGTTCCAGGATTTTGGCCCGGCCACGCTAAGGGAATAGTTATATTGTTCCATATCAGGATGGTGAGCGGCCTGAAGGGGAACCTGGAGGCAGTTGTGTTCCTGTGTATCTGGTGCTCTTGTCCCTGCAGATGGTGGTGGGTTTGGAAAGTGCTGTCCAAGAACAAAGTTGGCTGAAAATTAGCCACACGAGATAAAAGCTCCCACTTGGCTCTTCAGTTCTCAATCACGTTCGCGCTAGTTAATTCGTGGATTATTAAAAAAACGTTTTTTCTTGCTTCGGTTTATATATTTCCTTCACTTCCCATGAGCGTTGTAGGGGTTATCTGAGACAACGTTTCTTTCAAACGAAAGCATTGGTTGCATTTATCGTGCACTTTTGACCCGATTTGTTGGAAGTGTAATGAGACAACCTATTTTCATGAGCTTGTTTACGATCTATAATGTACCTGCATGCATCCAGATGTAAGACTAGTGAAAATAAACAATAAAAATATCAATATATTTCTTAAAATAAAATGACTTCCAAACAACTTTAGATCTTGTGATGTTCTGTTTGCTCTTATGCATATGCTGTCAGACCAGTTATAAAAAGGCGCTGTAGCTAAGGAAAGCAGCACAAAATACCTACAAATTTACAAATCGTTGTAGTGGGAAAGCATTTTAAGCGACTTTATGACCAAAGCACGCTTGTTATTGAACACAATATCGAGAGGATATAACACAATGCACGTACTCAGCCGTTAAGGTGCATTATGAGTGGAGGTTTGACGTGAATAATTAAGTATATCATTGCTGCTTCACCGTCAATACTCACAGCGTGCGGCAGTGACTGTGAGATGATACGTAAAAGGGCTTCAGGTTACTGAGTTTCATTTCTACCAACAATTGTCCGTGCATTCACCGATACCTACAACTGTGGAAGGAAGAAATGAAGGAAAAAACAAAGAACTTCTCAATATATTATTCCAAATGAATTACTGATTGTCGAGCACAGCCAGTGATTATATTTAATGTTACTGTAATTGATTGCAGGATTAGTTGCAGTGACAATAATGAATTGGTCCTTAATTTATCGCTAAACTGTAACTGTCGAGTCCCCATTCATTACTCTTGTATGGATTCTGCTGATCTCGCTGTTTTCGTCAGGACTGAAAATGGACACACAAAGTGGGGTTGGTTAAAAAATATTGTATATATAATACTTTTTACAAAAACTAAACAGGGGCGATCAGAGATAGCAAGAACTGCAGATGCTATCAGGGCGTTCGATGCCGAATCTTCTTTTAAGGCGATAATTCTTCCATATGACACTGAGGATGTCAAACCAACTATCACCATTCATATTAAACGCAAAAGGATATACAACGTGAGCATTTAATCCTGCCACACCGGTTAATTGCAATTGAAATGGTTTGTTATTCCCGTGGCTGTGGCAGGAATTAATTTGGAGACGTCCCTGTCTACTTAGAATTTTACCAAAATTGGTGCTTGCTGGGAATGTAAGGTGCGGTGACTGGGCCTTACAGTGTCAAATGTTTTGAGATGTGAATTTGTGAACTAAGCATTTTAATTGAGAAAAAACAAGGGAAATGCTGGGAATACTCGGGAGTTCAGGCAGTAAATCTGTTTTTGTATTAACGAAGTATTAACTCCGTCTGGTTTATAGTTTCTGACTATCATGACCCTGCAAGAGATGGAAGCCTCCTGTTGACTTTCTCGTCTCATAAAATTGTTTCAACGTCTCCCAGGTTCTAACTCAATGCCTTTAAAATTCGGGCATCGGCAGAAAGAAAGCAACGTATCCGAATGATTGGGGAATGTTTAGGGAGATATGTTTTGTGAGACAATAACAGCTTTCAGGTTTAAAGCTTAAAAATGCATATGGCGATTTATGTTAATTACTTTGCAAAACTGTATATTCACCCGCTTCTTACTCACATAGCCACGTTAGAATGGAGTTGTCCATTCGTTTGTTATAAATCGTATTGCGACCAGATTGACAGAAATATTTAATGACACAGAGAAGGGGCACGGCCTCATCAAAGGTTTCGAAATGCATCTATAACATATATATGTGTGTGTGTGTGTATTTATATGTGTGAGTGTGTGTGTGTGTGTATATACACACACATATTCTGCATACACGATGTTCGAACTGCAGTTCTCGGTGTTTGTCCGGTAGTTGATGCTACTCAAGTTCTTTCAGGAGTCTAAGTCTACAGCGTGGGTTTAAGTGTTTTTTTTTGTCTCTAACTATTCTCACCGCAGCACCAATATAATTATTGGTCAGGATGTTGAATGAAGCGCTTCCTCCTGAGTTGCCCTTTTTCACCCCATTCTTTACCTCCTTCCTCTGGTACCCTCCAAGTTCCGGATTTACAGTGTGAAAAACGCAGGCACCATCGTACTAGAACACCTAACATAACATTATATATAGAACCAACAATGAGAAAGTTGCAATATTCTGTTTGTATAGCACGGATTTTGTTTTTTCGGGGGAGGAGGGAGCATCTTGATATTGGACAAAGGAACAATTAAATTGAAGTTTCGGCTACTCACGTGCCTTCTCCAAATCCGTGTGTAGACTGGAAATGTCCACCCGCTAAAATGCTGTAAATGGACAGAACAATATTTTTTTGACACCTCCCCCTCCCCTCACCCCCGAACCATCACTGCCCCTCTTCATCTATTCTCCTCCTCCAAGCACCCATCGCAGAAACTGATGTGCTGCAATGTTACAGGAGAATGCTTTGTTCTCATCAGAGGAGAAACAATAAGGTGCGGCTACACAGATATTATTAAACATTTTTTTTAAAAAAAACTTCTGTACTTGTCCTCATGTTTACTGGCCGTGATGTGGAGGCTCCGGTGTTGGACTGGGGTGGACAAGGTCAGAAATCACACGACACCAGGTTATAGTCCAACAGGTTTATTTGAAAACACAAGCTTTCGAAGCGTAGCCCCTTCGTCAGGTGAAGTGAGCACCATGCTACGCCCCTAAAGCTTGTGTTTTCAAGTAAACCTGCTGGACTATAACCTGGTGCCGTGTGATTTCTGACCATGTTTACTGGTGTCACTGAGGAGGTCACGGTAACCTGTGTGAGAGCCGAGACAGGAAGCTGAACTTCTGGCAAACTGTGAAATAAACGAAATCATTATCGATTGTTGTAAAAACCCATCTGGTTCATTAATGCCCTTTAGGGAGGGAAACTGCCATCCTTACCTGGTCTGGCCTACATGTGACTCCTGACCCACAGCAATGTGGTTGACTCTTAACTCCCATCTGGGCAATTAGAGATGGGCAATAAATGCTGCCTAGCCAGCGATGCCCTCATCCCGTGAATAAATATTTTAAAAAATCTTCAAATCTGGCGCTAAATTCACAATTACATTTCACAAGGCATGGAAATTAGTCTTTATAAGTAAAGCGGCTGGATTAACATTCGGTGCCTTGTGTAGAGAGGGAGACCTTTAAGTTGAAATTTCAAACGCTAAATTTGACAGAGGATTGAAATATAAATGGAATAAAGTTTCGTTGCTGAACTTAAAGAATAGCACAAAAGAAAAGTATTGTATCCATAACTGTGTCATTGATCAGTTTTTGGGAATAGGGATGCCAATGTAAATACGGTAATTGGTAACTGCGTGGTGTCTAACAATAGTAAACTCAACGTGATGCTCGTTGCCTCATCACTTTTCTTGTAAATATTTAAAAGTTAAAAGAAGGCATCTAAGAAGGGAGCGAGAATGAACAAGCTGACTGTGGTTTGATCTGCCCAGTCACAAGGCAGGGCCAGGACACCCTCTCTGTCCCTCTCACTGATTGATGGAGGCGACGTTTGCTGAAATGAAGCCATTGCAGCCCTGCTGTGAAATGTTTCTGCAGTTTGCCTCGATCCCCTCATGTTTGCCGTTCGGCACATTTGCACAGATCCGACACACCATTAACAACAGCCAATATCTGAGCCCAGGGCGTGGGAGAAGTGCGGAGAGAGACCTCGCCGACAGAATGTACTTTTTTAACGTACGTGAGGAATACAAGTGTCTGAGAATTTAGAGAGGTTGTGAAATAAAAAGCTTTCGGTTTCAGTGGAGAGTTCCCTATGCTAAACCAGTACACGTCTGGTACCGCTTTTGCTGTTTTATTCAGTGTTGTCAATATACAAACTATAAATGTGATTTACCCTTAATGTTATCGGCAGATTATAAGACGCGTTGTATAATGCGGCCAGTGCATTTAACTCAACCGCTTGTCAGAACAGCTTAGTGGTGACTTCAGCATTTGCCCGTTAAGAATGAATCAGCTCCTTGCTGGGTTTAATGTGGAACCTGACGGAGGAGCAGCGCTTCCAAAGCTTGTGATTACAATCTGGACTACATCCTAGAGTCGTGTGACTTCTGACCCTAACGTGGAAAAAAACAATTCGCAACAGAGAGCTCCGTATAAAACATTTATTGTGTATTATATACAGTACGGTCTGGCACTATGTTGAGGGAGAAACCACACGTTGTAGCTAAACAATAACTTAGCATGCACAACTATAGGCGAATTCTTATAAATACAATATAAAAATAAAGACAATACAGTCTTGCAATTTCCCATTGTTGCGTTGAGAGATACACAAACAGTACTTTTTATATATATGGCGACTGATTGGAGATCAGGGGACATGGTCAACAGGGCAACCTGAGGTACAGAACACAAAGAATATCTGGCTTCAAAAGGAAAACATTCAAGCCGAACCACGGCTGTACAGGTCGGTTTGGGGCGACACGGTGGATTCCAGGATCTATTTGACGGTCACTGGCGGGCCCTGGTGTGTCTGGTTCAGCTCAGCTTCCTCGTCTGAGGAGCATTCTGACGAATGACACGACAAACTGCCTCCGTCCTCGTCACTCTCTCTAAAGTCTCGCAACCGGGACTGTTTGTTCTGGTCGCTTTTTGTAAGGCCGGCCTTGCTCTGATAATCGTCCGATTTACTCTCTGTGCTTTTCGCTTTTTGTTTAACAGCCTCCTGCGCTGCCTGCTCCTTCGCTTTTTTACTCCGTTTCCACTTCATCCGTCTATTCTGAAACCAGATTTTAACCTTAAAAAAACAGAGCCTGTTTTTAGATTGGTGTAAATAAAAAAAAGGCGGTGTGAAACATTGAACGTGATTCAAATGCAAGTTACAAGGTAGATGTAGGATTTGGGGAATGTCACAATGTCAAGTAACAAATAAAAAACAGAAATTGCTGCAAAAGCTCAGCAGGTCTGGCAGCATCTGTGGAGAGACAACAGAGTTAACGTTTCGGGTAGAGTGACCCTTCCTCAGATGGTAATTCAGCAACTTCTGTTTTTGTTTCTGATTTACAGTATCCGCAGTTCTTCCGGTTTTCATAGCATAAAGATCCCGCTTTCAAAAGACTCTTTATTAAGACTGGAAACTGAAGTCAGCGTACGGTTTAGGAGCCCGAGGAGGCCACTCGGCCCCTCCGACACTTACTCAGCTGATCCAGCTGTAACCGTAATACCGCCGCTGACAAGTGTCCAGCTGCAGTCAGTAAAACCGTGAAAATGTACGGCACTGGAATACGGCCTGGCGGCTCCTACCTGAGTCTCTGTCAGCATCAAAGATGTGGCCACTTCAAACCTTTTGGGACGGGAGAGGTATTTGTTCAGCTTGAACTGTTGTTCCAGCTCCAATAGCTGCTGACTGGTGAAAGCTGTTCGAGGCCGGCGGCATTTCCCCAACATGCTGTTCTGTGTTTGTGCTGAGGGGAGGTGTAAAACACAGCAGTGATATAATACTCCTCAGCTGTTTACAGTGCACCACGGAAATAAATGCTGCGAATATTTTCATATCAACATATCCGTTTGCAGTTTTTATAGGCTGGACGGAGTGTTTACACGGTTTTGTTTCCCAAACTAACAAATTATGTTGCCGTTCCTTTCTTAAACAGTGATTGTTAAAGCCATGTTTTACAAAGCCAGATAAGGGAGGAAGCAAATTGATCTACTAAATGCCAACGGCACACAATTTTAAACATCTGTTAATTACTGCAGAACATTTATATAAATTAATCCAATATTTCTATTTTATCGTGTTACTGTTCTGACTGTTACAGTATGTGCCACGTGGAATTGCAATGTAAACACTAATTGATTTTATTTTTTGAAAGCTCATTTCCAGTGTTTTAAATATGACGTTAGTCCAAATTCACCTCTTGAAGGAGCAGCCACCGACTGTAAATAGACTGCTAGTATTCCAGCGAACCGTGCCAAGTGAAAACATGGTTGTGTTGCAGGCTACGAAGCGTTTATTTAATTCAATTATCACTGAGTGCGCCACTTAAATTGACACAACTCTGCCCTGCTAGTGTATTAAAGGTATTCTAGTCACCAGTGATTTAAAATAATTTCTCTTCAAAGGACGAGTTGATTTCCCACAGGGCGAACATGTGCCAGACAATAAAATGTACAATGGGAGGGCGCCAAATTAGCTCAATCTCCCCAGGGAAAGTTAATTGTCTCTATTTAGTGAGAACGCCCACCGTTTACAGACCAAATAAACCAATCCTTTAATTAAAACATCAACACTGACTAAAACACAAGGATTGAGCATTCAAGCTGTACTAAATCTCCAAATCTGATAGCTGCAGTTTCACGGTAGAACTGGCAATGAGAATCCCATCAATAGTTTGTTGCCGATTTCATGTCAAAATTCGACTGCTTAACTAAAATCAAGATACACCGCTTAGCAGGTCGACTTATTCCTACTGAAAGAAATGTGGCGACTTCACCTGGACTGGTAAATCCTAATACGTTAAAGAATTGGTGTCTCTGCGTGTTATAATCAGAATAAAGGAATCGTTTGCGGAGGCCAATAAATAAGGCACATGTTGGATTTGTCATCTCATTGTTGCTGGGTTTGCATAGAGCCCCCCATTCACAGCGAAGGTTAGAAAGAAAAGGCACTATTTACTGCTCCATCTTGAACAAATCTGCGAAAAAGGCCCGAGACAAAAAGCCCAGTCACTCCTCTGCAAACAACAACAGTGCTGAAATTTTAGCACCACCTTGCCATTTTCCAGTCGTCTATTATCCAGCCACTTCGCTTCCTTTCCCCTTATTTAATCGCCACCGAAACCTTGTTTGTGATTTACATTGTGAGAATTTTTACCGGTTTCCTAATTAGTATTTTGTCTCTCTGGAATTTTCCACACACAAGACTGGACAACACCAGCAACTAAACAAAAAGGGACGGTTCTTCCAGCCAGCTCACTGCAGATTTCAGCGTAGGCGTTTGAGATTCAGTACATTGCAACATCTTACATCACTCCGATAGGATTTACATTTATTTAGAGACAGTACAGCTCATTGCATCTAACTTGGCATTTAGCTCCCGATATACTAGAAGGTTAAGATTAATTGCCAACACAATCACAACAGAATTAAAACAAAATAAAACGGTCACCTTTTTGCACCTTACTTTTGAAATCATGCCCCTGTTACAGAAAGACTCAGGTGATAAAACCGAATTCTTGTGTTTCTTTTTATTTTTCCAGACGCATTGTGACTGCAGATAAGGTGTAGAGCTGGATGAACACAGCAGGCCAAGCAGCATCAGGGGAGCAGGAAGGCTAGCAAATGCGGCACTTTGTCTGGGATAAGCAGAAGTTATCTTCTCAGGTCAGTATACAGTTGGCACGTTTTGTTGCTGTGGCGTTTCCCTGATTTGTATCCAGAGTTCGATTCAGATCTGAAAAGCTGGAAGCTTGTTTACAAGCGGCCCAATGGCGGACAGGCAACACAGACCCACGAGTGACTGGACAATATCGAAAATATCAACAGAAATTGTTGGAAAAACTCATCTCTGCGGAGAGATGCTGTCAGACCTACTGAGCTTTTCCAGCAATTTATGTTTTCGTTTCGGATTTACAGCATCCGCAGTTCTTTCGGTTTTTATTTCGTAAATATCAGCTGTACTCGCCCAAATTGTCATTTTCTGGCAAAAATATTCTGTTAAACAAGAGCGAGTGGGAACAAATTGCCCAGTTGTTACAACTGCTGCCGTTCAAAATTTTAAATCGCCACCTTTATGTCTTCTGACTCTAATCTCTAAGTGCAGAATCTCTGCAATTCACTCAGGTTTATTTTTTTTCTCTCTCTGTCAATGATTCAAGTGGACACTTACCGTTAAAATCAGGCATTTTGGGCAACATCATTCCCGCTGTCGACGCTCGGAGCCACTGGTCGATCTGGAAAGTGCCGGCTGTTACTTTGACGGGTTCGGAGTGGTGACTGGCAGCAAGTTGCGGGTAGGAGTAAGGCAGGGCGTTGGACTGACCGGTCAGTGCCGAGTATGTGTAAACCGGGTGGCCGTAGAGAGCCGAGGCCGGGATGGCCCCGTGAGGGTGGAGGCCCGTCATCCCGGGATGCTGGTGCACACTCAGGAAGCCGGGCTTTGGCATCAGGTTGCCAAGGCTAAAGCGCGGAGGGCTCGGGCTGTCGGACCGCAGGCAGTCGGAGGTGACCGGATGCTGGTCGAGCTCTGGCGGGCTGGCTGTGGAAGAGGCAGGCGAGGTGACAAGAGGCGAGCAAGCCGGCAGTTTGGGAAGATCGACGGCCAGGAGTGCGTCGATTCGGAAGTTTTTGGATTTTTCCATCGGCTTTTTATTCCAAACGGGAGAGGGAGAGGGGTGGGGAGGGAAGGGGGAAGAACTGGAGGAGGAAAGAAGGGGGAAGAGAGAAAAAAAAACGCAAGAAGGAAGATTTCTCACTCCCTTTTTCTCCCCCCTGAGCGTGGTGACCCGGGCTTGACTGTATTGACTGGACCAGATGCGAGCTAGCTCCACCTGGAGCCGAGAAATCCCACTTTGAAGAGTCCTAAGATCTCCCCATTGGTTCAGGGGCCTGTGTGTTGTTGTTTGGAGCGGGGTTGTCACTTGGTTGCGGCTCTGGTCTCCCTCTCTCTGTCGCTGGGACGTGGAGATCACCAGCGCGCCACTTTCTTGGTCGGTTTCAGTGCCGCCCGCTGCCGATTGGTTACAGTGGACAGGGGAGACACACAGTACGGCTCCTGATTGGCCGTTTTCTAGGCACCCTCCACGCCATTGGTTCCCTAACTAGCATCTCAATGCCAATTGGTCAAATCACCCCTTTGGAGACGTTGCACGCCCCCTCGCTGGCGCCAGCCCCTATTTCCCTGAGAGAAGCTTTCGTGTTTGTTATTGGAGGGGGATAATCTCCTCCATTAAAGCAATTAGAGGTGTGAATTCTTGTTTTCCTCCTTTTTGAGATTAAGGCACAGTTTATTTTGCCGGTAATGAAATGCTTTGGAAATGTGCCTGCACACTAGAGTGCGGCAAGTTTTTGTTTTAATCTAAAACAAAGAACTGCCGGAGACCTGAAACAAACAAAAAATTCCTGGCGAAACTCAGCAGATCCGGCAGCATCTGTGAAGATAAAAATAACAGGAACAGAGTTAACGTTTCGAGTCCTGTGACCTTTCATCAGAAATTTTTATTTAGTCTATTAATCCAGGGAGTAATAAAATGCACAGCCTTTTTGAGGCTACATTTCTTGTTTGCTCGTAGTGTAACGCTTCTTATTTTTATCCTGATCTTACATTCTGAAAGTTTAGGTTTTCAGTTCAGATGTAGGCAAATTAAGAGTCAACAAAATTAAAAATAATGGCAAAGCGAGTCGTTTCACTGAGGCTTGATCTCACTTGAACCTTTCAGGTTTGATTCGCGGTCCCTTTATTTTCGTCAGCGGCCTGTACACGGAGTAAGAGATTGTGCACCTGTGTTGACCGACGGTATTGTTATCCTGACCTCTTTCCACACACACCCCAGACTACTACCCCCCTCCCCACCCCCACCCCCACCACAACCACCACCACAACCACCACCAATAAAAGGCTTGGAAAACGTGAGTAAACATCTACTGTGTTTCATTTATATGTAAAAAAAAAGTCTTGTAGGCAGCTATAACTAAATCCTGCGGGTAACTAGGCGTTACTCAGACTTTCGGGTAAAATGCAACGTGAAAAACTTGGTTTATATGTATTGGTTTTTCGGGGAGGAATTTAAAAGATTGTTCTAGCTCGGGCGAAGAATGAAAGGAACATTTGACATGAAAGATCATTTGACGTTAGAATAATCTGATTCAAAGATATCCGCGCGATATAATGGTCATTAATGCTTCATTTGTATTCCTACAATGTAGTCACAATCGCAAACAATTGCAGCGCGCAAGGGTTGTCTTTAATCTTTTGAGGATGATACTATGTAGAAAGGGTTGTTTTAATGAGAATACATTATTCTCCGTGCTAAATTTTTGCTACAAGGTGAATGACAGACTGAAGTTATCCGCCTCAAAATTGAACATTTTATTCTAAACTTGGGGTAGAAAAATATGGCGCAGTCAGTTTAATTGATTCAACATTGTACATATTCAAGAGGTCCGGAACTGAAGTGCATTTCCGAAGTGACTCCGAATTAAACACCGAGTTAGTTTTCAAGAACAAGAACAGAAATTGCTGGGGGTAGAAAAAAACTTATCAGATCAGGCAGCGCCTGTGGAGAGATATCAGAGTTAACGTTTCGGGTCCGGTGATCACCCACCCCCTGGCAAACTAACCCCGGGTTAACATTCTGTACGGAGAGTTCTCGATTTGAGACACTGATATTTCGGTGAGAGAGAATACCGAGCCAAAACTTCCAAAAGTAGTGTCCTCGCATCATTCTCATGTGCCAACAAATTTGCATTTCAAAAGTATTGTGCATCATTTGTATTAACGTGTTTATTAATTATTGTTGTTATTAATTACAGTATTATTTTAAAACAAGGTGCCATTGCTGGAGACTGCAATTGATTTCGGAGTTCAAGTGTGAGAAACAAAAGTTTATCGAAAATACAGACTCGGCCTGTCAGGATAAATAGATGTTCACGTTTCACACCTTCCCTCAACGCCCATTTAACCCCTAATGCATAATCCAATTATTTTTGCATTCACATTTGCAAATTCGGGAACTGGTTTGTTCAGTCGCCGCAATAATTTTCCGTTTCCGCTCTGAATCATTCTGTACAAACGGGCGACCGATGTAGCAGTATCCCATGAGTTGACTTGTACCGTGGTAAATAAATGACATTTGCTAAAGGCGCTTTTGAGGAGCAGACGAACTCAATGAGAGTCAGCCAAACATACGATTCTTTATCTGTTGCGGGCAAGTGGGATTTGTGATGCAAACTGTGTCTAATACGCCAACATTAAAGTAACAAGATTGTGATATATGGAAACGGTGATAGATGACAATCCTTCTGTATTACCCCGAGGAGCCAAGCTTACGTAGCCCAGTAATAATGGTAAGTTTATAGAAGCAATTTCTTTGCAGAGTGCACCGCAAGCCTCATCGGCCTAATCAGGCAGCTCCATTTAATGGATGAACGGGTCACGATCGGAATTATTGACACCCGGCTCTCCATAACCTGTTTCCCAATAACGCTGATTACATTTTGTCAATCCATCAGCTAACCACTCTCTCCCTGACTGCATCAAAGGCGTATTTGCTCAGGGGAAATCAACAAGGCGCAGAACAAATGCATTTTCCTTGCCGAGGAATTCTGGTGGTCAACTGTGGTCATTTCAGTTCCCTTCGAAGGGCTGACGATCGAATAGATTTCACCAACAGTTTTCCATCGGGTCCAAAATCGGTCGTGTCTCTTAAAACTACACTTCCCCAAATTGCATTCTCCACTAAACGGTATTTTTTTTGTTATCGATTATGTCTAAGATTTTGTATTTAATACCTGACGCTCATGAGAAAAAAGATCACAAGAAAGGATGTTATATATAATAAAAACACAAAGTGCTGCGGAAACGCAGCAAGTCTGACAGCATCTGTAGAGAGAGAGAGAGAAACGTTTCGACTCCAGGTGTGCCAGATCTGCTGAGTTATTCCAGAAATTTCTGTTTTTCTTTCAGATTTCAAGCATCCTCACTTCGCTTTTACTTGAATGTCCTTTGTGATCGCCTCGCGGCCCAGGTCGGGCCTTTTGAACAGCTGATATGTGGCCACAGCGCAAGTTATGGAGCCAACGGGGGATTCTGTGGAGGACAGCCGTGAATGTGGACTCCTACGGAAAATTAGAGCATCGTCTCTTCGTGGATCAAATTTTAGCATAACACATAAAATAATCAGAAACAATATAGTCCCGAACGCATAATACACAAATCACGCGCCTATATTTGTCCAGAACACATACCAAATGTGCAATAAACAGTGTTCAGTCTTGTGAGGAACATCTTCGGTGTGTTATAGAGATACTAGTTCTTGATTTAGCAAAAAACGGTAGAACTATACAATTCTCGACTTCCACAAACACGTGATTTTAACCGCCGGTCTCTCTCTCTCCCTCTCCCTGTTTGCACTATTTAAAGCAAACAGTTTAATTAACAAGTTGAATCCGTCAGAACTCAAATATTAAAAGGAAACGAAAGAGAAAAATCTGTGCACAGCTTCGCATCAATGCGGCTTTTGCAAGCAAGTGTTCCCATGATATTCAGCCACTGCGTATGTTTGCACTTACTTGAAGATATATCTTATAGGTTACAAGTCAATTCTGAAGGCCCGTGAAGGGGTTGACAGCTGAAACCATCTGTGTAGTGTATCTCTGAACATTTCTTGTGTGGGCTAGAATGTTCTGGTACTAGAATTAATAGGAACATTTTAAACTACGTTCGTTTTTGTTCTCTGTGACCTCTGTGTCGCCGGTGGCTATAACCGTAACCAGAGGTCACTGCAAGTTATAATACGTGGTCGATCACTTTATTTAGGGATTATCTATTTGCATAATTATAGGAGGTAGTTCATAAACTTTAATTCATTTACCTGCTGTATTAAAATTAAGAAAAAAGACATTATTTAATACAAATGTGTCGTCGGTATGTGGTAAATTGGTTGTACTTTTAAACTTCTATATATTCCGTCAAAAATAATGAATGCCTGTGTTTTGTTTCTCCGTAGATGAGATTGAACAGTAACCTTTCGAAGAAGATCTGAATTTCTGACGTGCTGAGCACGACTGAATCCGAAAACATTTCCCTGGGCCTCTAAGGAGACTGGTTACGAATAACCTCCCAATATCATCCGCCACATTTTGATCCGTACTCGACAGGATTTTCTTCAGGTGAGATTAGGCACATCTCGACTCCTTCCACACTTCAATCAAACCGTTTTGGGACTCAAGTGAAAAGTTGAGAAATTCTTCCCCGCAGCGAAGCAGTTAAACTGTGAATTCTCGACAGGTTCCCTCCCTTAAACGCGGTATCTCCAGTGTGGACGGTCGGTTGAGTTTTGCCGCTCTGTGAATGGAGTCGTAATGACAGTGTATCGGAGGAGATGACCATTGCTGCAAACTGCTTGTTGTACTCAAGCATCAGCCAATTCAACACAACCGGATATTTTAATAATGTGCATCCCATAGAACTTAGATGAACGAAGGCCTTGGATCTGTACCTAATTTCTGCAGAGTGAGACATATTGCGTTCCTTTTACTTGCTTTCTTTCCCCGCTAATTTATATTTAATACAACCCCATGTAAACCTGTCTGGGCTATGCCCTTGCGCCTGAGGCACATCACCGAGTTGGAGTTTTACTCTTCACAACGGAATACAACCATTTTAGCTCAGGGTCATCGGCCCCAAACAGCAAGTTCAGAACAACGTTAAAATGTACAAAACCCAGAAGAACTACGGATGCCGTAAATCAGGAACACAAACAGAGCTGCTGAGCTTTTCCAGCAACTTCTGTTTTTGTTAAAATGTGACAGCCACTTAATTAATTGCCACACAAGCCATGGTTAAAAACAAAATCAAGCCACCCCCCCCTCCACTTATGTGTGCAACGGCATCAATTGCGATATAGCATTGGGAGATCGGTGTATATTGAAAAGAGGGGCAGGGGCATGGGGTGAGGGCAGTGAACAGGTCAGTTCTGAGGAAGGGTCACCGGACCCGAAATGTTAACTCTGATTTTATTCTTCACAGATGCTGCCAGACATCCTGAGCTTTTCCAGCAACTTCTGTTTTTGTTCCTGATTTACATCATCCGCAGTTCTTTCGGTTTTTATTTAGATCAGTTTTTCCATTGTGCACTGCCCAGAATCCCAGTGCTGTTTTGCCATTGTGTAATGCCCAGAATCCGAGTGCAGTTTTGTCATTGTGTACCGCCCAGAATCCCAGTGTATTTTGTCATTGTGTACCGCCCAGAATCCCAGTGTATTTTGTCATGTGTACTGCCCAGAATCCCAGTGCGGTTTTGTTATTGTATACTGCCCAGAATCCCAGTCCAGTTTTGTCATTGTAAACTGGCCAGAATCCCAGTGCAGTTTTGTCATTGTGTACCACCCAGAATCCCAATGTATTTTGTCATTGTATACTGGCCAGAATCCCAGTGCAGTTTTGTCATTTTGTACTGCCCAGAATCCCAGTGCAGTTTTGTCAATTTGTACTGCCCAGAATCCCAGTGTATTTTGTCATTTTGTACTGCCCAGAATCCCAGTGTATTTTGTCATTTT
>NC_063333.1:19142640-19144396 GCF_021869965.1 Rhincodon typus
CCCAGAATCCCAGTGTATTTTGTCATTTTGTACTGTCCAGAATCCCAGTGCAGTTGTCTCGCCCGGTCAACTCCCAAAGTTAAAATCTCTTACCCGATTTCACATTACAAATGCAATAATCCGTTGGAAGAAGAGCAGTTTTAAGATAACATTATCCGCTCGCAAAGTTACATGAACGGCGGCATCATAGCTTTTTCTTAATCAAGTACATTCTGCAAAAAAAATTAAATCAACCTGTTCAGACATGCTATGATGCACCTCCGGGCAGGTGGGACTTGAACGCCGATCTTCTGACTCTACCACAGCACCACAAGGTGCTTACACTTTGAGTACAATGACTACCGAATAGAGTAAAATATGATATGAACTGTATTTGGAAAAGAAACCTGCCATAAACTACTTATCAGTCGTTAAGTAGTACAGTGTCCTAGTGTTGCTGAAAAGGATATATTTTTGTAATATTTTGTCCAGTAATAGTTGGTATTTGACAGATTTAAAATCACCTCTATTTTTCCTGGACGGAGGACAACAAGTGAAAATGTTTATAAATTATAGACTGCAGATGTTGGCACGACCTGGAAAACACAACGATGGACGCGTACAATGTGCTACATAGATGTTCCCCGGCTTTATTGTGGAATTAAAAACATGTAAATAACTAGGGGGACATTTAGACCTTTTCCGAGACTTTACTCCTTCGTTTCATTTCATAATGTGTGCAACAGGTCCCCGACACCAAAGGTTTGGACTTGAGGACCGGACTGAATAAAACAGAGAAAGCTTAACACCCACACTGAGAGAGAGAGAGAGAGCACTGTCAGAATAGAGAATGCAAGGCGCAGCAGTTCTAAAAATATATAGCACATCTTTTGGTTTTTTTTTGCACGGTTTTCCTTCTGCTGTCTCTTTCACATATAAAAAATCTCCCGCCCTTCAGGGGGCCTAACACCTTCTGTTCAGTTTAATTTCATTAACCAGCCTCTGATGATTCCTATTAAATCCAGTGATATATGAAGCCATTTAGCGCCGTCGCCGCCGCCACGCATCAGTCTGATTTATCGCTCGTGATTCTGCGGCTGGCCCAAATGAAAAGGCTGGCAGAAAATTAATTTCTGTGCAATTTGGCTTAAAGGAGAAGAAAGAGAGAGCAGAGAGAGGGAAGAAAAAAAAACAACCTGGGCCCCTTCTCCGGATCTTGTATGCCTAATTACTTTCACAATTAACTGAAATACAAATCAAGCTGACAAATTGTCCAAGTTTATGTAATTGGCCACGATGAATTCCTACATTATAGAAAGCGAGTGAAGGGGCGAAGACCTTATCCAGGCGCTCTCTCCGCCGCAATAAATTAGCCAGAGGAAACCAGAGCTCAAAACGCGCCTTTATTTTGTTATAAATCTCCGATATAATTATTTCTCAAAAATAAAGACATGATGAGGGAATCATAATATCATTACACGATTACTTTAAATGCATCCCAAAGACAAGGCTCAGCGCCGTGATTTAGTGGGACATCGATATCCCTTTTTCAACGATATCCGCTACTGATTCTCATCAAATGTTCGCCAGAATGGTCGCCGTTACGTCTCCCTCCCGCCTTGTTTGGAGACCAACGCTTCGTTAAATCAGACATTTGAAAAATTGGACATTTTATTCCACAATCCTTTCGGATTTTCACTCTGAACCGAATTGAAACAAACCCCATAGCCTCAGTGAGATATCACCGAGAAAGCCAGCAAGTTGTAGGTAATTGTAA
>NC_063333.1:19144896-19153932 GCF_021869965.1 Rhincodon typus
CACACCCCAGCTCAATCAATAATCGTGTTTTCGTAAAAAATATATAATTAGTGTAACAAGTAACGAATCTATATGGTTTACAATTTTGCTCTGTTGAAATAAAAGGTGTGGGCTCCATATTTCAGATTTGGCTTGTCAGAGCTGATAACGTAACTCAAATTTATCCCAATTCACAGAAATCAGAATTCACAGAACGAGATCCAAGCGGTGCCTAAACACAAGGCAACCGGATGGAAGTCAACGCTACAGGATGATCCAAATTCGCCAGCTCATCAATGTAATTCCAAAGGTGAAATTCTATATGTGTATATACCTCACCCTTTCAACGATTGGGGTGTGATGTTAAATCTCTTGATGAAATGAATATGAAGCAAACACACAAGACATTCAAATAATCACCTCTGCCTTCGCCTCGTTTCAATTAAGCTTAGCTTTGGACTTCCCTTCATCCCTTCTGATTCTGGTTCAGAATGTTTTTATACATCCAGGTGGGGTTAGTGTAGAAAGGTGGACGCGGAATTGTTGGGCCAGGGGACCTTCTCTGTGCAGTATAACTCTAACTCCTGCCTCGGCCCCGGTCTTACCGAGGTTTCAGTTTCTAGCCAGGCATCTTTCTTACATACAGTCCTTCAATTCTGGGAAGTTTCACGCACACCCACCACAAGACAAGGGCGTAGTTAATGTCTGCAAATGTAAATCAACGGCACTTTGACAACGAAGATGTCAATTTGCTCCCACAAAAGGAATTCTTGGGGTTTCTTAAGTGTTGTCAATGCAGCAACAAGTTCTGTGCTGCCGTGAACTAGCCACAAAAACACAAAAAACCAGAGGTCTTCCAATTAGCCGTGATCTCTCTCATATTTTCTCCCTAACCAAAATAAAATCACTTTATATCAACATTCTTAAACATAGCTTGAAAATGAGGGCATGTCGATTATACATTTGACACATACAAAATCCGAAAAAAGGGAACATTCGCTAAAATAAGACTTTTAAAATACAGATTTACCAAATACCTCGGTGGCTATTTCTTCAAACAAAATGACCACAGTCACATCAGTCATATTCTATTGTGCCTACGCCTTATGACATACATTAGACACCAGACCTCATGTGATGTTGTCGTAAGTTCAATGACAAAAAAAATGGATTTACCTGGAGTTAAGTGAATTCCACCGTGCAGCTGAATTGGCCAATATTTTCAGGAGTTTTCTCTCTTGACCCGACTGGTCTATTGATGTCCCAGCGTACAAAGTTCACAGGCGAAACGTCACATGTTCCTTCTTTGCATACTTGATATAGAATATTAAAATATATTCCAGACCAATCGCGTTTGTTTATTATAGGGAGGTTCTGATTTGATTATTTCAGTATTGACATGCATTTGATGTTTGCAGTGCAACATTCTGTTCTGAAGTGTTAATTGTTTTCCACTGAAAGGAAGACAAGAATCAAGAAGACAAGCCACACCAGAAGACAACAAATGAAAAGCAGGGGTAAAGGGAAGCAAAGTGTTGACAGTAATTTGTGCCCAGTTTTAGATAATAAATAAATTGAATAGAGAGCATGGGATTGAAATTCTTTTGGCTTGATTTTTCTCCAGAAGTTAGTGAACAATGGCTTTGGTATTGTATCTTGGAACACAGGAGCATATGGACATAGGAACAGGAGCACATAGACATAAGCCTTTCAGTCCTTCAAGTCAGTTGTACTATTCATTAAGATCATGGTTGATCTTTGCTCCATAGTTTCTAACACATTTGGATAACAAGGGGGATTTTTATGCCAATCATTGATTTACAGTAGCATTGCTGAAATGAGATTTTACATTCCAAATTTATTCAGTAAATCTGCAATGTAAAAGTTCATTTTAACAATGCTACTGTAAACCATTGATTGACATAAAATCCCTCTGGCTCACTAATGTCCTTTGGGAATAAAACTGCTGTTCTTACCTGGTCTGGCCTGCATGTGACTCCAGACCCAGAGAAAAGTGCTTCATTGTTAACTGAAATGGCCCTGACAACCCAATGGTAACTCAGTCAAATGGTAACTAAGGATGGGCAACAAATGTCAGACCTTTGAGTATAGGAGTTCGGATGTCATATTGAATTTGTGCATGTTGGTGAGGCCTCTTCTGAAGTACTGTATCCAGTTCTGGTTGCCCGGTTATAGGAAGAATAATATTAATCTGGAGAGGGTTCAGAAAAGATCTTCAAGGATGTTGTCAGGAATGGAGGGTTTGAGTTATAAGGAAAGGTTGGATGGGCTGGGATGTTTTTGACTGGAGGTTGAGGGGTGACATTATAGAAGTTTATAAAATCATGAGGGGCACAGATAAGGTGAATAGCAGGTGTCTTTTCCATAGGGTGGGCGATTTCAAGACTAGGGGGCATATTTTTAAGGTGAAGAAGAAAGATTTAAAAAAAGACATGAGGGGCAATTTTTTTTACACACAGTGTGGAACGAACTCCCAGAGGAAGTGGTGAATGGGGGTGCAGTTACAATGTTTCACAGACATTTGTATCAGTACATAAATAAGAAATGTTTGGATGGTTATGGGCCAAGTGCAGGCAAGTGGGACTAGTTTAGTTTAGGATTATGGTCAACATGGACTGGGTAGGCTGAAGTTCCCTGCTGTATGACTCTAAACAAAAACAATCAATCAAGTACAAAGAGATCTTGATCAGATGGGCCAATGGGCTGAGAAGTGACAGATGAAGTTTAATTTAGATAAATGTGAGGTGTTGCATTTTGGTAAGGCAAACAAGGGTAGAACTCACACAGTTAATGGTAGGGTCCTGGAGAGTGTTGGAGAACAGAAGGACATAGGAAAGGTGAGAGTGACACGGACCAGAACCAGACAAACAGGACTGGTTAAATTTGGGACACCTGGTCAAATTTGGGACACCTGGTCGGCATGGATGAATTGAATGGAAGGATCTGTTTCAGTGCTGTATAACTCCATGAGATCCTATGCGAATGTGACAAAGATAAACTTCCCTTCTCAGTCCTTCTCAAACTGTCCGATACGGTTGACCACAAGTCATTCAGGTGGGTGACTCTCTTCTCAGACGGTTCCATTCTTACTAATCTAATCATAGCCTCGAAGTCACATGCAATGGATTCTCTTTTTGTTCCTGCACTGTTATCTCTTGTGGCCCTCATCCCAGGATCTATTTCCCCACCTTCATTTCTCACCAATATGCAGCTCCTTCGAGACATCATCCAAAACCTCAGCATTAGTTTTCACATGTCCATTGATAACACCACCACCTCTCTCTACTCATCCATTATCCCTTAAGATGGGCTTGCGAAACATATAGTACCAGATGAGAAAACATTTTCTCCACTTAAATGTTGGGATGAGACTGTTTACAGACACTGGCCTAAACTCCAGGGATACTCAATTCCTTTTCCTGGAACCAGTCACAAGCTTGGTGTTGCATTTAATCTTGAGATGAATTTTCAACCTCAGGTTTGCACAATTTCCAAATCCACTCCTTAACTTCAACTAAGGTCTCCCCCTCCCTGTTTCAGCTGATCTGCCATTAAAATTCTTAGTCATGTCTTTGTTGTCTCTAGATTCATTGACTCAAAAGGCAGTCCTAGTTGATATCCCACATTCACTCCTCTACAAACTTGTAGTCATCCATGTTCTGATGCCTGTGTCTTAACTTGAAGCAAATCCTGTTCCCCTTTCTCCACTGCGCTTGCTGACTTACTTTGGTGTAGAGTCGAGCAACATATTGATTTTAATATTGTCTTATATTTTTAAATTCCTACATGGTCTCATGCCTTGTTATCTTCTTAATCTCCTCTAACTCCATGACCTACCAAAATATCTGGACTCTCGTGCATCCACGATTCTAATTGATCATTGATGCTATGCCTTCTGTAGCCTAGGCCCCAAGCTTTGGAATACCCTTCCTATAACTCACTCTGCATCTCCAACTCACTTTCCTCCTCTAACACACTGTTTAAAACCAGCCTCTTTGCAGCTCATTAGCATGCATTGTTTGTAATGTTCCTGTGAAACAAAATGGATGTCCATTCAGTTATAATATAAATATAAATTATTGTTGTTGTTCTGATCTCTAGACATAGATTCCTCAATGAGTTGAAGTATTTCGTTTTTTCTATCTAACTTATCCCTAAACTTCTATTAAATCACACCATTTAAACCTTATAAATTGCATGATATACAAACCTAATTTGTGTAATCTTTCCTCATAATTCAATACTTGGCTTTTAGTAATTATTCTGGCAAACATTTACTGCACTGCCTCCAAGGCCAATATGTCCTTCCTAAGAATAGCTTGTTGTATTCTCGGTGTGATCCAACTAGAGCTTTGTACAGCTGAAGCATGACCTCCACCCCCATTTATTCAATTCCTTTAGCTGTAAAAAAATGTCTCTTTGGACCATCACTGTTTCTAGCATATTTCCATTGAGGAAATAACCTTTTCTAGCATTCTAGAGCAAAACTAAATAACCTCAAATTTGCATTGAAATCCATTTGCACAGATTTTCTCATTAAATATCTTTTGTAATATTATGCTTCTTTCTACACTGCTGACATTATTGCTTATCTTTGGATGGTCATGAAATATGGGTATGCAACCTTCTAACCCGTCATCAATATGATTAATAAATAGATTAAATAATTGAGACCCAAATACAAATCCTCATTGGACAATCACTAGCCATGCCTTGCCAATTACAGCTCATTATCCATGGTCTATCTACTCCCTCTTAAGCAATTTCTCAGCCAGGTCAAAAATTTGTCTTCAATTCCATGTGCTGCAACATTAGCAAGTAAACAATTTCTAATAAATGACTTCATCAGATGCTTTCTGAAAGCATAAATAGCATCTACAGACATTCTCCTGTTGCTATTTAAGTTACTCCTTAAATGATTCTGTAATACTTACTTCAACCTCTCCCTGTTTCACATTCTCAATACTCTTTAGATAAAAATATTTCTTCAGAATTCCCTGCTGGATTTCTTCAGCTTATATTGATAGCATCTGGAAATGCCCTTGCCCACAAGAGGAAACATTCTCTCTGTGACCACATTATCAAAACCTTTCATAGGACAACAAGGGTTTCAAAATCCAGAGGAAGTTCCTCTATTCATTTTAACTAAATAAAACCTCCCCTCAACCCAATCCCATCAAGCACACTTGGGAGAAGGACAATATGGGGTTTAAATAAAAGTCCTCTTTGGCTCTTGCAACGAAAGAAAAATATAACAGCCCTTTGCTGATCTCTGTGAGGTCACCTGCAGCCTTTTTTCAAGAGAGTGAAAAAAATCCCTTCTTAATCTTTTCAATCCAGCCTCTTAATCCTTTGCTGAAATACATACCCTCACAGTTTTGGTCTGTTCCTTGTAAATTTTCTGTGTTCCTTTTCCAATTCTTCTATATTATTTTAATGGTGACCGGAACTAAAGTTCCAGAAAACTGGAGGGTGGCTAATGTTGCTCCATTGTTTAAGAAAGGTAGCAAAGACAAGCCAAGGAACTACAGGCCACTGAGCCTGACATCAGTGGTAGGCAAGTTATTGGAGAGGATACTGAGGGACAGGATCAACCAACATTTGGATAGTCGAGGTCTGATTAGGGATAGTCAGCATGGCTGTGTGTGTGGGAAACCATGTCTGACAAATCTTTAAGAGTTTTTCAAAGAAGTAACCAAGAAGATAGATGAGAGCAGGATAGTGGATACTGTCTATATGGACTTTAGAAAGGCCTTTGACAAGGTCCTGCATGGCAGGCTAGTCATGGTTAGGTCACATGGTATCCAAGGAGAGCTAGCTAATTGGATTCAAAATTGGTTCGATGGTAGGAAGCAGACGGTGATGGCTGAAGATTGTTTCTCAGACTGGAGGCCTGTGACCACTGGTATGCCACAGGGGTCAGTGCTGGACCTCTGTTATTTGTTATTTACACAAATGATCTGGATGTGAATGTACAAAGCATGATTAGTAAGTTTGTAGATGATACAAAATTAGGAGGTATTGTTGATAGCGAGGAACGTTATCAAAAATTACACCGGGATCTTGATCAGATGGGGAAGTGGGGTGAGGATTGGCAAATGCAATTCAGTACAGATAAGTGTGAGGTGTTGCACTTTGCAAAGTCAAACCAAGGTAGGATTTATACAGTAAATGATAAGGTCCTGAGGAGTGTTGTGGAACAGAAGGACCTAGGAGTACAAGTACACAGTTCGTTGAAAGCAGCGTCACAGGTGGACAGGGTGGTGAAGAAGACATTTAGTGTGCTGGCCTTCGACGGTTGAGGCATTGAGTATAGGAGTTGGGATGTTCTGTTACAGTTGTATAAGTTGTTGGTGAGGCCGCACTTGGAGAATTGTATATAGTTTTGGTCATCTGTTATAGGAAAGGCATAATTAAACTGGAAAGTATGCAAAGAAGATTTACGAAGATGTTGCCAGGACTAGTAGGCCTGAGTTACAGGGAGAGGTTGGCCAGGATAGGACTTTATTCCTTGGAATGTAGAAGAATGAGGCGTGACCTTATTGAAGTGTATAAAATCATAAGGGGCATAGATAGGACGAATGCATACAGTCTTCTTCCCAGGGATGGGGAATTGAAAACTAGAGGTTATAGGTTTAAGATGAGAGGGGAAAGATTTAAGAAGGACCTGAGGGGCAAGTTCTTCATGCAGAGAGTGGTACGTATATGGAATGGGCTGCCAGAGAAAGTAGTTGAGGCAGGTACAATAGCAACATTTAGAAAAATTTGGATAGGTACATGGATGCGAAGGGTTTAGAGGGATATGGACCAAATGCGGCCAATTAGAACTAGCTGAGTGGGCACCATAGTCAGCATGGACCAGTTTGGGCTGAAGGGCCTATTTCCATGCTGTATTACTCTTATGACTCTGTAACTGCATTTTGTAGTCTATGCGTGGTCTACCTAAAGCTCGATACAGATTTAGCATAATGTCTCTCTTTTCAATTCTATCTCTTTAGAAATAACACTGAGTCCCTGGTTTGCTTTCATTAATGGCCTTATTCATTGTGGTATAACTTTTAGTGATTGTTGTATTTGTACTCCAAGATCACTTTTCTCTTCTACCATACCTAGATTTGCGCATTTCAAGTAACAAGTGGCTTCCCTGCTCTTCCTCTCAAAATATATGCCTCACATTTGTGTGATGAACTTAATTTTCCAATTTATGTCCATTCCATTAGTTTAGTGATATCGTCCCATGATTTCTGGCAGTCCTCCTCAGTACCACCCTCACCTAATGCACAAATTTAGTGTAATCCACAAATAACTGGCTTTATGGTCGCTACTATGATCTTTAAATTTCAGACTTATTTAAATAATTAACTGAATTTAAATTCTTTGCTGTCCATGATTTTAACTCATGTCACTTGAAAATGAGGCCTCTAAATTTCTAGCCCAGTAATATTCTCACTATTCGATGGATTTTATGTAGAGAAATTACTGAACAATGGGTTTGGGATTGTTCGAGAACTTTCTGCCACAGTTAATGAATTTATGTGTGGGAAACAGATGAAGAGGCTGAACTGAAGAAGTACCCGAGTTAAAGGATGAATGTGCATCATATAAAACCAATCTGAGGGGCTCTTGTGTCTCCTCTGAGTCAGGATGCTCAGATTCAAGTCCCATCCTTTTCAAGAGGTGTGTAATAGTATCGCTAAAAGGTTGACAAGGAAAGTATCTATAAGCTTTCTAAATTTCAACTGCTGAAAAAAAAAGTACTTTTAAGAATGGTTCGAATGTTAAACATGGAAGCACAGATTAAGGAGAAAATACAGTTTAACGTTGGGCCCAGCCGTAGGGCATCTCCCCTTGAAAAACCCTCATTGGTAAAATAACTCATATATTTCATAGGTGACATTTTAAAGAAATGTTCCACTCAAAAATCTTCCAGTTTGATTATTAATCATGTGTACGCACTTTGTTTGCGTTTTAGAGAGGCTGTGAACAGGGCACAAAAAAATGGCATACATCAACTAAAGGGTCTGTAGATCATGTGGATGCAGGGATATAGCCAGGTTGTCTAAAAGTATATATAAATGGGGAAAATCATTTGGTGTACTTCTCAATTTCATTGTCAGGATCCAATCTTCCATTTTATTCCTGGCTTAGAGGTGCCCCACAGACAGCGTATACCATGCACTTGAAAGTATTAAAAAGATCCATAAATTAGCATCTCTGACGTTTTGACATATTAAAAAGCACTATATACAAAATAATCTGTGTCCAAAACCTTTTCCGGCATGAAGTACCCAACTATTTAAAGTTGTGGATCTGAAATGATATAACTGAAATTTACAGTGCTTGGGAAAATAAAAGTCAGAATACTAAAACATTAGCAGGAGTTGGAAGGTTATCTTGATGAATCTCTATTTAATTAAATCAATGGTCACTCCCACGTTTTCATACAAGGCCCTTTTGCTTATTGGGCACTTAGTCAATCTCTGTGTGCCTTATGGCACCAACCTCTTCATTTTGTTCATATAATTTCCATTACAGTGAAAAATAAGTCTCACTTTTAATAATGAGGTAGCAACTCCCCTGTGTGCAGCGACATTCAAGACTTGTTGGTGTAGTTTTCCTCTTTTGGTTATTTTATACTGAAATGAATTCTTTGCACGTATTTTTGGTGCCAAATAAAAGTGAGGGGCAGGGGAATCACAGACATTTATTCTTCAGATTCACAAAATACATACATCATCCAAAATGCACAGTATGTCTCACCTTTCTTCACCGATCTTGTCAAGTTACATACATTTTCCTAGAGCTATCCGGGAAGGGAAACTACCTGCTGCAATGATGAACACCCACAATTTAAAATTTCCACTTCCTGTATTTTGTATTAAGTATTGTAAAATGAAAAAAAATCATATTTTCAAAAATAAGCACAAACATCAGATAACTAACCAACATTATTCCACACAGAGACAACAAGGTGCAGGGCTGGATGAACACAGCAGGCCAAGCAGCATCATAGGAGCAGAAAGGCTGACGTTTCGG
>NC_063333.1:19168932-19197985 GCF_021869965.1 Rhincodon typus
GCTGCTTGGCCTGCTGTGTTCATCCAGCTCTACACCTTGTTATCTCGAATTCTTCGGTTGCTTTAGAAGGGTCACTGCATGCGAAACGTTAACTCTACAATCTTTCCACAGATGCTGCCAGACCTGCTAAAAGTTTTTTCCAGCAATCTCTGTTTTTGGTTACTTCGGTCCTGGTGAAAAGGGCGGGGTCATACACGTCGGGTCAAAGGTTGCGAGGCTGATTTCCCCTTCCCCAGCAGGCCTCTGATGACGTCACCACGGCGCTGACAATCCCTTCTATACAGCCCGTGGCGGGGAGGGGAAAACCAACACCCGATATACAGACTACAACAAATCAACAATAACTGAATTATGTACAAGTACACTGCGCGTCAAAACCTTCGAATAAATGCCGGCATCTTGACACCTTTCCCCTGCGGAATGTCGAAATTGGTATATAAATAAATAGTCGAGGGACGGTGACCAACCGACGAGACAAAATTCTCCCGACGCCGTTCGTCGGTGACGCACGCACGTGTGGTACAAGCGCGGGGCGGAATCGAGGGGCGGTTGGGCGGGGGGGGAGGGGAGGGGAGGGGAGGGGAGGGTCGGGTCGGGCGAGTGACGTTAGCGTCGGAAACCGCGCTGCTCCAATGGGTTGGGGTGAGGCCCGATGACGTCACAGCGGCGGGAGGGGGCAGGATCTCCAGAGAGGAAATGGTGGGCGGTTTTGGGGAGGAGAGCTTGTTCTGAACCGTTTGGAACGATGATAGCTTCCGGCGTGCGCTGTAGGTTTCAGTTACAGGCGGCAGCTGGTGCATCAGGTAAAGGAGCCGGGTTGGGGCTGGGGGTGGACGGGAGAGTAATGAGGAGAGGGAAAGATAAGAGGAGGAGACCCTCTCATCATTTGTCTTCCTCTCTACCTCTGTCTTAAAACGTTTCTGCTTTTTATTTTTTTTTATTTTTTAAATTCAACACATTTGGATGCTAGGCTCTTTTTATCCTAAGCTGATGTTTCAGAGAAACTCCCTTCTCTCAAATATAATCGGCGTTTGCGTCCTGCTGAGTCATAAAGAAAGAGAAGAGGGCAAGGTTGACAGTCAACTCCACTGGCCAGGCCTCGGCATTACGGTATCCTCACTCCGATAGAAGGAGGGCAGTTCTTCTTCCTGTTTAGTTACAAATCACTGCAGTAGTTTTTTTGTATTCTCGATGGTATTGTATCTTTTGCCCTCATTGTACACCGCTCGGTCCCCTTTTCTGAAAGCCTTACGAGTTTGTTTGCTGTTATAACAGGCTCCCAGCCCGAGATGTGACCAAACGATACTAGATGCGATTCATTCGGGTTTAAGAGATCTCAGAGCATTAACAATTCATAGCTTATATCTGAGCAATAACTTGTGTATGCTGTATGTCCTGTATTGATTGTGTACTTGCGTAGAATTCACGAATAGTGTTGAAAATTGCTTCGAGTTAACATCAGATCTGTTCACGTACCCAGAAAAGAAAATTAGTGGTGTGCTGTTGTAACCTCATGTATTCAGTGCTTTAGCATATAATTTATAATTAAAATAAAATATATGTTGTAAGTTTTCACTGCCATTTTAAACAAGTGATGATTTCCTTTTCTGAATGGAGGTCAGCCTTTTATGATAGTGTTACCATTTGGTACTTACTGCTGAATAGTGAAGATGTTACGCTTTGTCAAAAAAATTTGAGATGTTAAGTGTTATCTATGTTTTAGAATATTATTTGTGAATAATTGCTTAATTGGAAATACAATTTCATACATAGGAGCTGTACTGCTACTAGATGGAATAACATACAGACATGTTCAGCTTTGAAGGGGATTTCAAAACGCGGCCCAAGGTATCTCTTGGTGGAGCAAGCAGAAAGGTTTGTAATCACTTGCTATTTAACTCAAGTTTTAATGTGTACAATGAGCAGTTTTTAATTTAATAACACAGTGAATCTCAATTTTTTAAAAAATGGTTTGTGGCAATTATGTAATCAAAGCTAAGAAACACAAGGCATTTGCATTGTTTAACCCCATTTCTGGAAATGATGCCACTGCTGTAACATAGGAAACGTGGCAGCCAATTTCCACACAGCAAGTTCTCATTTGAAAATGATCAGATAGTGTTTGTGTTGATTGACGGATAACTGTTGACCAGGACAGGATGTTGATGTCATAGTCGTACCACATGGAAACAGACCTTTCAGGTGCTGCTGAACAAAGAGACCGTGGAGTGCAGGTTCATAGTTACTTGAAGTGGAGTTGCATGTAGACAGGATAGTGAAGAAGGTACATGTGCTTTTATTGGTTACTGCATTGAGTATAGGAGTTGGGCAGTCATGCAGCTCTACAGGACATTGGTTAGGCCACTTTAGGAATACTGTATGCGATTCTGGTCACCCTGCTATAGGAAGGATGTTGTGCAATTTGAAAGGGTTCAAAAGATTTACAAGGCTGAATAGACTGGGGCTGTTTTTTCTGGAGCATTGCAGTCTGAGGGGTGACCTTATAGAAGTTTGAAATTGAGAGGCATGGATCGGGTGAATAGTCAAGGCCTTCCCCAGGGTAGGGGTGTCTAAAATTAGAGATCATAGGTTTAAGGTGAGAGGGGAAAGATTTAAAAGGGACCTAAGGGGCAATTTTTTCACACAGAGGGTGGTGCGTGTAAGGAATGAACTGACAGAGGTAGTGGTGGAGGCTGGTACAGTTACAGAATTTAAAAGGCATCTAAATGGGTATATGAAGAGGAAGGGTTTAGTTGGAAATGGGCCAAATGCTGGCAAATGGGATATATTAATTTAGGATAAGAGATAACAAGGTGTAGAGCTGGATGAACGCAGCAGGCCGAGCAGGAAGGCTGACGTTTCGGGCCTAGACCCTTCAGAAAATCTGAATTCAGAAAATTTTCTGAAGAAGGATCTAGGCCCGAAATGTCAGTCTTCCTCCTCCTCTGATGCTGCTTGGCCTGCTGTGTTCATCCAGCTCTACACTTTGTTATCTCAGATTCTCCAGCATCTGCAGTTCCTACTATGCCTATTAATTTAGGATATCTGCTTGACGTGGATGAGTTGGACCAAAGGGTCTATTTCTGTGCTGTACGCTTCTTTCTTTCTTCATTCATGGGATAACAGCGTCGCCAGTTAGGCAGCACTCGTGCCCATACCGAATTTCCCAGAGGACAATTCAGAGTCAACCACCTTGCTGTGGATCTGGCATCACATATAGGCCAGACCAGGTAAGGATAGCAGTTTTCTTCCCATCTGGTTCATTAAAGTCCTTTCGGGTTTTTCTGACAAACAACAAAGTGGGTTCACGGTCATCATTAGATTCTTAATTCCAGATATTTTCTATTGAATTCAAATTCCATCATCTGGCCGTGGAGGAATTCAAACTTGGGTCCCCAGAGCGTCATCTGGGTCTCTGGATTAACAGTCCAGCAATAATACCACTCAGCCATTGCCTCCCCCTAAAGCTATGTGACTCTATGACCATGTTTCCTATATTGAACGATCCCCATTTTGCCAGCGTTTGGCCCATATCCCCGTTAACCTCTTCTACCCTTTTCTGAAGAAGGGTCCAGACCCGAAACGTCAGCTTTCCTGCTCCTCTGATGCTGCTTGGCCTGCTGTGTTCATCCAGCTCTACACCTTGTTATCTCGGATTCTCCAGCATCAGCAGTTCCTACTATCCCAGTATCTGTCCAAATGCCTTTTTAAATGTTGTAATTGTACCTGCCTCTACCACTTCCTCTGGCAGCTCGTTCCACGTACACCACCGTCTATATAGAAAAAGTTACCCTCAGGTCCCTTTTAATCATTTCCCTCTCACCCTAAAGCTATACCCTTGAGTCTTGGACTCCCCTACCCTGGGAAAAAGATTGGCTATTCACCCTAACCGTGCCTCTCATGATTTTGTAAACCTCTCAAAGGTCACTCTTCGGTCTACTATGCTCCAGGGAATTAAGTCCCAGCCTGTTCAGCCTCTCCTTAGAACTCAGACTCCAGTCTTGGTAACATCCTTGTAAATCTTTTTTGCACCATTTCCAGTTTTAATAACATTCTTCCTTTCGCAGGGTGCCCAGAGTTGTATGCAGTACTCTAAATGTGGCCTTATCAGTGTCTTGTACAGCTATAACATATCATACCAACTCCTGTGTTCCGTGCTCTGACTGATGAAGGCAAGCATGCCAAGCATCATCATCATCCACCCTGTTCTACCTCTGACGCTACTTTTGAGGCAGTATGTATCTACACCCTGGGTGTCTCTGTTCGACAACACTCCCCTGGACTCTACCATTAACTGTCTAAGTCCTGCCCTGGTTTCTTAGCAAAATGCAACATCTTGCATTTACCTGCATTAAACTCCATCCATTTCTCAACTCACTGGCCCGGTTGACCAAGATCCTGTTGTATTTTTAGATAATCTTCTTCACTGTCCACTATATTCCCCATTTCGGTGTCATCTGCAAGCTTACTAACCATGCCTCTTATCGTGCTATTCAAATCATTGTATATAAATGATGAAAAATAGTGGTCCCAACACTGATCCTTGCAGCACGCTGCTGGTCACAGGCCCCCAGTATGAGCAACAACCCATTATCGCCATCCTCTGTATCCTACTGTTAAGCCAATTTTGTATCTGATTGACTAGTGTTCCCTGGATCCCATATGATCTAGCCTTACTAACCAGTCTACCACACGGAACCTTGTCCAAGACATTACTAAAGTCCATGTAGACGATGTCTGCAGTTCTGCCTTCATCTGTTTTCTTGGTCACCTCTTTTTTTTTTTTTTTTTAAAAAAAAAAGAAATTCAACCAAATTTGAGAGAGATAATTTCCCATGCACAAAGCTGTGCTGATTATCGCTAATTGGACCTTGCTTTTCCAAACGCATGTAGATGTTTATACCTTCTATTTTGGTACAATTATATCATTTAAGCCTCCATCACATTCAAGTATCTTTACTTTATGTTTTACAGCTGTCTGCTGTAATAGCTGCAAAAAGCTGTAATAATACAGCTTTGTGTGTATTATCTTTATAGTTTTTGTTCCTACTTTGAAGAATGGCCAGTGAAAACTGTGGTGAATATAGTACTATCCCAAACTATCCCAAACATTTTTACTGTTGTTCCTACTTTGTAATGATACAATAGTTCTGACTAAACTAACTGATCTTACCAAATGTATTCAAGTTATCCACTGATGCATTGTGTTATGGTAGAAGTGTATTAAAATAATTTGAATAGTTTATGATGTGTTGATCTAAATAGGAGCAGTGTACATTATTGTGCAATGGAAATGGCTAGCTTTTGATATTTTATCCCTTTGACAAATGAGTAATGCAATGTTGTGTTCCTGTTCTGAAAAAGGGCCATTGGACCCTAAAAGTTGACTCTGCTTTCTGTCCACAGATGCTGTCAGACCTGCTGAGTTTCTCCAATGATTCTATTTCTGTCACAAGAGTTTCCTTAGACTTGGAGAATGTTATAATCTGTACTAGGCTTCAATACATAGAACCTTAGACAATAACAGGAGTAAGCCATTCAGCCCTTCAAGCCTCTTCCACCATTCAATGTAATCATGGCTGATCATCCAACTCAGCACCCTGTTCCTGCTTTCTCTCCATATCCTTTAATCCCTTTGGTCCTAAGAACGATATCTGCATCCTCCTTGAAGGTCTCCAATGGTTTGGCCTCAACAGTTTCCTGTGCCAGAGAATTCCACAGGCTTGCCACTCTCTGGTTGAAAGAAGTTCCTCTTCATCTCTGTCCTGAAAGATCTATCCCTTATTCTTAAGCTGTCTCCTTGTCCTGGACTCCCTGGTCATTGGGATCATCTTCCTGCATTCGCCTCGTCTAATCTTTTTAAAATTTTGTAGGTTTCTGAGAAGACCCCCAGTCATTCTTCTGAACTCTATCGAATGTAGTTGTAACCGACCTAGTCTCTCCCTGTATGTTCTGCCGTCCCAGGAATCAATCTGGTAAAGCCTTTGTCGCACTCCCTCGATAGCAAAAACATCCTTCCTCAGCAGGAGACCCAAATTGCACACAATACCAGAGGCGTGGTCTTACCAAGGCCAACATGCTGTTTGCTTTCTTTACAGTCTGCTGCACCTGCACTCTTATCTTCAAATGGTGCATGAGGACATCCAGGTCTTATTTTCTAAATTGGGAAAGGCTTGGAAGTCTGAAGCACAAAGCGATTAACATGGATAACCTCACATTTTTGCATCGTTATACTACATTTGCATTGTGTTTGCCCACTTACTCGTCCAAATCGCACCAAAGCTTCTCTGCATCCTCACAGTATTAGCTTCCACCCAACTTTCTATCATGCAGAGTTGGAACTATGATATCTGGTTTCTTCTTCTGAATCACTTAATATATGTTGTGAATAGCTGGTGTTATAACCAGACCAAATGCCCTCAAAATATATCAAGGAGATCGCCTAGGTGCTAACTTTTTATTTTTATTTAAAGGCAAGGGTAAGGCACTGTATTCCAGGTATGACTTGGTTATTCAACTGCTCGGCTTTAAGCAAAACACATCTTAAAAAAAACACAAGTGAAGTATGGCACAGGAATAGGCTCTTTAGCCCTCCAAGCCTGTGCCGATTATCATGCCCTGACTAAACTAAAAAACAAACCTTCTGCCCTTATTCGGTCCGTATCCCTCTATTCTCTCCCTGTTCGTGTAACCATCCAGACGCCTCTTAAATGTCGCCGATATGCCTGTTTCCACCACCACCTCTGGCAGTGCATTCCAGGCTCCTCCTCCTCCTCTGCGTGGAAAAACTTCCCTTGTGCATCTCTCTTAAACTTTTGCCCTCTGACCTTGAACCTGTGCCCCCTTGTCATTGAAACTTTAACCCTGGGGTAAAACCTCTGGCTATCCACCCTATCGTTGCCTCTCATAATTTGGTAGACCTCTATAGGTCTCCTCTCAGCCGCTGTCTTTCCAGGGAAAACAATCCTAGTTTTTTTTTTAAACCTTTCCCCTTAGCCAACACCCTCAAGACTGTTATTTTTACAACACAGTTAAAACACAAATGCAAAAAGAATTGACATTGCATCATTGAAATACTTAATATAATATATTATTGAACTACTAAATATAAAGTGTTCCAATCTAGTAACGTCCCATAAACACACCCTTGACAAAGGCAAATTCATTAAAACAGATTTTCCTCATGTGCTATCTCCTCTCCAGTGCTGGAGAAAGGAACACTGAAAGGTTCAAATCCTGCCACAGCAGATGGTGGAATTTGAATTCGATAAACATCTGGAATTAAGAATTTAATGATGACCTTGAATCCATTGTCAATTGGTCAGGGAAAAATTTGGTTCAGTAAAGCCCTTTAGGTAAGGAAAATGCAATCTTTACCTGGTCTGGCCTACCTGTGACTTCAGACTGTTAATTTAGGGATGGGCAATAAATGTTGGTCTAGCCAGTGACTCCCTCGTTCTCTGAATTTTAAAAAAAATTGTTTCCACAGATGGTTATGAGTTAATGACCCTTCACTATAACTGAGTGCAGTAGGCTTTCAGCAAGTGTGAGGAGCAGGAAGGAGAACGAGAGGGTACAGATTTATTGTAATTGGGAAGAGAAGCAAAAGCCATAGGAGAAACGTTTTCATGTAGTGTTAAGATCTGGAATGCATTGCCTGAGTTTGGTGGAGACAAGTTCAATTGAGGCATTTTGACAATAATTTGGTGGTTATCTGAAAGGGAAGAAATTGTCACAAACTTACACATACACTAAGTGAAATGCTAACCTGGAGAACTGGTGCAAATACGATGGGCTGAGTTGCCTGTTTCTGCACTAGAATAACTATGTGAACAAAAAGGTAGCCTTTGGTGATGTCGAGGCACAAGAGTTCAAATGGGAGAAGGTTTCATTTGTGCAAAATCTGAAGGGCTGGTAATGGGTCAAGTGAGGAAACAACGTGTTGAGAGGATGTGTGAATAGCAGGATAACTATTTTCCGAATGCTTGACAAGGGGAATAAGAGAAACCACAGGAAAAATAATTGAACTAGCAAACACAAACAGTGGTGGCTTGGGTTGTGGTCTAAAATTGTTGAACATTACATTGAGTCCAAAAAGTCTGGTGTGCTGAGTTGAAACTTGGTGTACGCTGTTCTTTGAGTTTGTGTTGATCTTATGGTGAGTACAATGGAGGGATCAAGTGGATTTGTTCTGCACTTGTTTGTTTATAAATTGCTGTTTCAGTTCTGAAGTAGTGTTTGGGAGTTGGATGTCTCAGAGAAGGGAAATGACAGGTATTATTTCCATTTCCCCTGCCCTTGAATTGCAAGGTGCCAGAGGAAAGGGCAGGGATGTGAATCACTGAGGAGTAGACCACATTACGGCAGAGAGAATGATCTTTCAGAATATTCAGAGGGGTGGGAGGGAGCTGAGGATACTCCCCTGCCATACAATGTTCTCGACAATGTCCATTAATTTTCATGCGATCTGCTGTGCCCTTCCTGACCAGTGATAGAGTTTGCATTGTCCTCATTATTTGCTCCACCAGCCTCCATTTACCACTGATTATCGTCCACCATCCACTTCTGGTGTCATGCCATCACCAACACAATACTGTCCAAGGTTCTGTGTAAGGTTAATGTGACTTCTCTACTCGTGATTTTGGTATCTCTGTTACTGAGCTCTAATACTTTGTTCATACTTAAATATGAAAAACAGTGACACCAGCTGGTAAATATGTGTACCCAGAAGTCATCACATGCTTTTTAACTCTTCCAAAGAATAAGAACTTATTTATGTTTTGGTAGGATGAATAACGCTGTCATTCTTTATAGCCCAATCCATTTGTAGTATCATTCGATGTACATCAAGTTAGACAATCAGACCTGGGATCTTTTTATAAATTAGTGTTGCACAATGCAGTGCTTTTAACCTTTGTTATTTGGTATGGGTGCTGAGAATGGTGTTGTGTCATCTTCATATAACACATCTTGATAGGTCATTTGTTTAAGGACATTGCAAAATATTTCCAATGCTAGTACACATTAATTACGTACACATAAGGCACATACACTGGGAAAACCTCCATCAAGCCACTCGCTGCTCTAATTTGGAAATCTATCGCCATTCCTTCAGTGTCGCTGGGGCAAAATCCTGAATTCCCTCCTAACAGCATTGTGGGTTTACCGACAGAATGTGGACTGCTGTGGTTCAAGAAGGCAGCATACTATCACCTTAAGGACAACAAGAACAGGCAATAACTGCTAGTCCAGCCAGCACCGACCACAATCCTTGAGTGAATTAAAAATAAATACTGAGTAACAGCCAGCTGGGAGAAGTAGCTGAATTTTATCATTGGCCTTTTGACTGTGGTAAAGATGACTTCCATTTGCATCCCTGAAGTTAATTCTTTGGAAGTTGATCAATCTCTTGCATCAATTTGAATAAAACCAAGGTTTGTTTGATTTGCGAATGATACAATCAGATTTTCCTGGTTAGATAAGCTAAAATGGGCCATGTGCGTGACCAATGATTCTGTTTGTTTATGGGTCAATGTTAGAAACATTGCCCAATTATATGACATTGTTTACTTTTTTGATGGCCTGGCCATGCTCTTAAGATAGTTTCAACCAAGATCTGTTTTGCAACTTTGATCAATTGAGTGACAGATTCAAGGCCAGTAAGAATATGTCGCCATTCATTATGAAGTCCTATACGAAAGCGATTCTCTTCTGCTACCTGTTTTTTTTCTATCTTTGTGCACACGTGCAATGCTTATTGGTGCTTATATAATTCATGCAAAATGTGCAGAGTTTTAATCCTTTGCCTATTGTGCCTTTAACAAAATGTTATGTTTAATTTGTCTGTTACAGGCATTTAGCGGCATAGTTATAGAGCTGTACAGCACGGAAGCAGACTCTTTGGTCCAACTCGTCCATGCTGACCAGCTATCCCAAATAAATTTGGTTGTATTTGGCCTTTATCCCTCTAAAACCTTCCTATTCGTATACCCATCCGGATGCCTTTTAAATGTTGTAATCGTATAGCCTTCACCACTTCCTCTGGAAGCTCATTCCACACATGCACCACCCTCCTTAGGTCCCTTTTAAATCTTTTCCCTCTCACCTGAAACCTATGCCCTCTAGTTTTGGACTGCCCCAACATGGGGGAAAGATCTTGTCTAGTTACCCTATCCGTGCTCCTCATAATTTTACAAACCTCTCCAAGGTCACCCGTCAGCCTCCAACGCTCCAGGGAAAATATCCTCAGCCTATCTAGCCTCTCCCTTTAGCTGAAACGCTCCAACCCTGGCAACATCCTTGTAAATCTTGACTGAACTCTTTCAAGTTTCACAACATCCTTTTTATAGCAGGAGACCAGGATTGAACATAGTATTCTAAAAGTGGCCTAACTAATGTCCTATACAGCCACAACATGACTCCCAACTCTTATACTCAATGCAGTGACCAATAATACCCAAATTGGTTGATATCTGTTAAATCATCTTGGGGTTATTCAGTCTCAATTGCTACACTAACTTTGTTTTATAATCTGTCACCATCTTGAATTGTGAATGCTTTAATGCTTCACTTGTTGTTGTATTTGTGAGACACAGTAGGAACTGCCGATGCTGGAGAATCTGAGATAACAAGGTGTAGAGCGGGATGAACACGGCAGGCCAAGCAGCATCAGAGGAGCAGGAAAGCTGATGTTTCGGGTCGAGACCCTTCTTCAGAAATGGAGGAGGGGAAGGGGATTCTGAAATATAGGGAGAGAGGGGGAGGCAGATAGAAGATGGATAAAGGAGAAGATAGGTGGAGAGGAGACAGACAGGTCAAAGAAGCGGGGTTGGAGCCAGTAAAGGTGAATGTAGATGGGGAGTTAGGGAGGGGATAGGTCGGTCCAGGGAGGACGGACAGGTCAAGGAGGCAGGATGAGGTTAGTAGGTAGGGGATGGGGGTGGGGCTTGAGGTGGGAGGAATGGTTAGGGAGGCAGGGACGAGCTTGCCATGTTTTGGGATGCGGTCGGGGGAGAGGAGATTTTGAAGCTTGTGAAGTCCACATTGATACCCTTGGGCTGCAGGGTTCCCAAGCGAAATATGAGATGCTGTTCCTTTTGGGTGGCATCATTGTGGCATTGCAGGAGGCCCAGGATGGACATGTCGTCCAAGAAGTGGGAGAGGGAGTTGAAATGGTTTGCGACTGGGAGGTGTAGTTGTTTGTTGCGAACCGAGCGTTGTATTTGAGAGTTTGCTTGAATGGTGCTTAGATTTTACAATAATGTGCAGTCTGAATATGTAGGAACTAATGGTTTTCAGTGGAATTTGATTTCTTTCCCTCTTTAAATAAATATGGTTTTGCTTTATTTCATGAATTATAGAAACAGAAAATGCTAGAAGCGCTTAGCTATGTCAGTCTGATCTGCAAGGACGTGTATGAATTGTCTTGTTGTCGTCTAGTTTTAGACTGGTGTGATTCAAAAATACTTAATCTTGTGACCAGTAAACAAGAAAATGATAAAGTACAGAAGTATTGGAGAATGAGAACGTTGTTCCAAACAAAACTAACATTGTATAAATCTTTTGAAGGAAGAAAAAGCTTCACTGCTGCATCGAACCCAGGAAGAAAGAAGGAAGCGAGAGGTAAATTGGAGATTTTATTCACGTTAATCGAAAACATTGTAGGCATTTCATTGCACTCTCGTGGAATTTTACTTGCTAATTTTCTGAAGACCTTGTCCTGTTATCGTGAGATTATCCTATCGTCATGGAAATTGGAGTGTTTCTCAAATACAATGATTGCAGATCGGGTAAACGATACTTTAGTGTTTACAGCAGAGGGCAAAAAATTGTTGCTGAATGAACATTTGTGTCTTGTTTTAATACAGGAATAAATAGCATAGCAGAAATTGTGCATAATGCAAAACAACTTCAAGACTGAGAATAGATGCTTTGAGATTCTTCCACTGAATAACCAAAAACTGTAACTTACTGCTTATCAATGTAAAATCATGTCACTGCTAGGCAACCATGCAATCCTTTCTATGTTTAATATACCATGGTATTACTCAGAACTCCCAGGTCAGATAGAGGCTGTAGAATAGCTCAATACATAGTAAAGCACCTGGATCCATTCTAGTGAAGTCTAAACTCAAACTCAAGGATGCAACCAGAAAAGCAATATCTTCTGTTTCACGTCTACTTGCACCAGCCACTTTTATGCTTTCTTTAAACTCCAAATTATGAACTTCATTCTTTTGTGTTTGCTGTGGGCTTCCACCTTCTAAGAACTTTGAACTAACACTGGCTTCAACCACCTGTCTCATTTCTAAAGGACGTTGTGTGCCATCTAGATCTATGGACAAAAGGTACTTCAATGTTTATTCCTCTCCAAGCTTTCACCTTTGAGAGTAATGGCAATGATTGTCCACTGCCTTCTGTGACACATTTTTCTTTGAATCTAAACTTGGAAAGTAACTATCAGTGTTAGTAATCTAGTTGGCTAGATTAATAGCAGCATTATACTTCCGTCTCTTTGAATCACTGATATATTTTCTCCTGCTCTGGCTCACACCCCCCATTTAGTTTCAGTTTTATATGTGTGTGTATATGCTGAGTGCTTGAGTCTTGCATCTCATATTAAAATGTTGAGTTTAAGACCCAGACACACTAGCTTCCAATAAATGAACAGGTTAATGACTGTAGCCTTGAGTATCATAAAGTGCCATTTTATAGCACTATTAGTGTTTGTCCTTGGTTTACTGAAGTGACCTGTGCCTTGAACAAAGCAATAAACAGTTGCAATTTTCTGTAGTTGTTTTGATATTGTAGAATACTGTCCAGTTGAATAGATTAACTACATTTTCTTTGGTGTGTTTAACCCAAACTTCCAGTAGCTGAACCTGAGCATTATATTGAGATGTATGCTAGCACCAGTAAAGCTAACTAGCACTGATGAAGATGAAGTTTGCAATTGTGATTTTACAAATTTAAAATATTTTGCTGCCTTTTTTTTCCCAAAAAGTGCTGGTCATAATTTTAATCAAATTTCGGCATGCGTGCCCCTAATCTGGACGTTTTACACGTGCCTTAACATTGAATGGGGCCACAGGTACACAATAGCAAGGCAGTTCTTGGTGAGTTTAAAAAATGTTTTTGAAACAAGACTTTTTATAGAGCAGAAGTAGAACTTAGTCATCATAGAATGCAATGAAGATGGTTTGAACAGTTTAGTTGAATTAGACTTTAAAAATCTCAAATATTCCCAAATACCTTCCCTTGGTCTTTGGGAATTATTCAGGTTAATTTTTTAAAATTTGCCTGGTCGTTCGAATACACAAATACCATCTGTGTATTATACTTCGTGTAGCCATTTGTAGAACTAGGTATTTTTGTGATCTTTCAACTCTGCTTATCAACTGTGTATGCGTGTGTGTATTAATATTCCAGTCTGTAATGTAAAAGTGCTGGAGAAATGAAAGGGTCTGTGAGCCAATTAATTACCTCAGCCTGATTACTTGCATCCACTCGGATGTGGATGCATTGGTTGTGACTTCCAAAGCTTCTTATTTTTGGAATGCTGTCAATGGATTGGAAGGTAGTAGAAGTAACACCCCTATCCAAGAAGAGGGAGAGAGAAAAACACGAAACTATGACTAAAAACCAAAAGAACTGCAGATGCTGTAAATCAGAAACAAAAACAAAGTTGCTGGAAAAGTTCAGCAGGTCTGGCAGTGTCTGTGAAGTAAAAATCAGAGTTAATGTTTCGGGTCCAGTGACAAAACTGACTGGTTAGTCTGACGTTTGTCTTTGCTAAAAATTCCACTAACTATTATTGAGGAAGTAGTACCAGAGTTATAGAAAATCAGAATGTGATTAGGCAGAGTTGGTGTGTATTTCTGGCAAGGAAATTTTGTTTGGCAAACCAGTTACTTTTTGAGAATGTAACTACCGGGGCAGAGAAAGGACAAGAAGTGAATGTAGTAGATTTGCAATTTCAGAACACGTAGTAAGGTGCTGCACAATGTTTTTGTCGAAGCTGATGATGTTGAGGGTTATATATCAGCATGAATTAAGGATTGTTTAAAAGACAGAAGACAAAAGTAGAAATAAAGAGTAATTTTCATGTTGGTCAGCTGTTGCTAGTGGGATGTCACAAGAATTAGCACTGGGAATGCAACTATTATTCATCTATATTAAAACTTGAGCAAAGAGGCAGAAAAGTGTATCTAAGTTGGCTATACAAAGCTAAGTAGTGAAGTACGTTGTGATGAGACAGACTGAAAAGGCAAAAAGACGGGTTAAGTGGGTGACAAGAAGTTGGCAGATGGAGTATAATGTGGAACAATGAGGTTAATTAATTGCATAGGAAGAATAGATAGAAAATATTATTTATGTGCTGGGAGGCTATTAAGTGTTGATGTTCAGAGGGATTTGGGTGCAACGTTTCTTGTAATCTTTCCTGCGGCATGGACCACAAAAGTCCGTGCTTGGCAGCAGCTCCTAGAAATGGAAACTATACAGGCGTGCATGCTGCTTCCCACTGGTTGTGTGGCTGTATGGCCTAGAGGATACATTGTTTGGGGCTCTTTGTACGTGAATCACAAAGTTAACCTGCAGGTAGCAGGAAAGTGGCCTTAACTGCCAGAAGTTTGGACTAAACAAATTTGGGGAATTGTTTCAGCTTGCTTTTTTGAGTCCATATCTGGAGTACTGTAAAAGTTTTGATCTTGCCACATCAGGCAAGGACCTACTGTATGTCTTAAAGTGGTATAGTGAAAGTTCAGCAGATTGATTGCGAGAATAAGAGGGCTGTCCTATGACTAGAGATTAAGGAGAATAGGCTTACATTCAAGAATTTTGAAGAACGAAAGGTCATTGCCTTGAAATACATTAATTGAAATGGTTGACCGGGTAGATGCTGAGAGGTTGTTTCCCCCTGGCTGCAGAGTCTAGAACTAGGAATTACATTGGGTGAGGTGTCAGCTACTTAGGATGGAGATGAGAAATTCCTTCATTCAGGAGATAATAAATATTTGGAATTCCAGAAATGCGTCCCCATCAGAGCATTCACAATCTTTGTCATTGAGTGTATTCCATACTGAGTGATAGATTCTTGGATGTTAAAGGATTAAAAAGATAGCTGGAATAAGTGTACTTCTTACCACTCTGATTTTGTTAGCTTCTTAAGCTAAAGGGTAACACTTCCCTCCATATTAAGATCACAAATATGGATGTTCTGTGATAATTGTGCAATGTTCAGCACCATTCACAACTCCTCTAAGATACTGAAGCGGTACATGTCCAAATGCAGCAAGAAATTGGTAGTATTCGGGTTTGGACTAACAAGTGACAGGTAATATTTGTGCTATACAAGTGCCAGGCGTTGACCAACTCTGACGAGATAGAATCTATCCATTGTCCCTGGACATTCAATGGCATTACCATTGCTGAATCGATGAAGAGTGCAGGAAGGCATGCCAGGGTCAGGTGTACCTAAAAATGGAGCGTCAATCTGATGAAGCTACAACACAGAACTACTTGCACATCAAACAGCATTAGCAACAATTAATAGACAGAGCTAAGTGATTTCACAACCTATCGATCAAATCTAAACTCTGCAGGCTTGCCACATCGAGTAGTAAATGGTAGTGAATAATGAAACAACTCACTGGAGGAGGAAGTTCCATAAAATCTCCATCAATGATGGGGGAAGACCAGCATATCAGTGCAAAAGGTAACACTGAAGCATTTGCAGCAATCTTCAGATAGAAGTTCTTAGTGGATGATCCATCTTGGCCTCATCCAGAGGTTCTCAATAGGATAGATAGCAGTCTTCAGCCAAGTCGATGCACTTGGGTGTGATATCAAGAAATAGCTGGAGGCATTGGTAAAGGCTATGGGCCAACACAGCATTCTGGCAATTGTGAAGACTTGTGCTCCAGAACTGGCTGCTCCCCTAGCCAAATTGTTCCAGTACAGTGACAATACTGGCATCTTAGTGACCATGTTGAAAATTGTCCAGTTATGTCCTCTATGTAAAAAGCAGGACAAATCCAACTGACCACTTAGTGCCACAGTGTACCCTTGATCATAAGTAAAGTGATGGAAGGTGTCATCATCAGTGCAATCAAGCAACACATGTTCAGCAATAATCTTCTCACTGATGCCCAGGTGGGCTTCCACTAGAGCCACATGGCTCCTGATCTTGTTTGTAGTCTTGGTTCAAACACGGACAAAAGAGCTGAACTCCAGAGGTGAAGTGAGAATGACTGCCCTTGACGTCAAGGCCATGTTTGACAGTGTGGTGTCAAGGAGTCCGAGCAAAACTGGAATCAGTGAGAATTTGGGAATACTCTCTGCTGTTTGGAGTCATACCTGGCATATAAGAAAATAGTTGTTATTGTTAGAGGTCAATCAGTCAGCTCAGCTCCAGGGCATCTTTTGTAGGAGTTCCTCAGGGTAGTGTCCGAGACCCAACCATCTTTAACTGCTTCATCAATGACTTTCCCTCCATCATAAGGTCAAAAGCGGGTATAGTCGCTGATTGCACATGTTCAGTACCATCCACAACTCCTCGTCCTGAAGCAGTTCATATCCAAAGGCAGTAAGACATGAACAATATCCAGGCTTGGACCGACCAGTGGCAAGTAACATTTGGGTAACGCATGCTAGGCAAAGACCATCTTCAAGGGAGAATCAAACCATCATCCTTTGACATTCAATGGTGTTATTATCACTGAATCCCTTACCATCACCATCACTTGTTGCTTATGCTGTTTGGGGTGCATGTAATCCTGTTTGATACCTCTACCAGGTTGACACCTAATTTTTAGATGCTTCTAGTAGAATGCCCTCCTGCACCCTCCATTGAACCAAGGTTGATCCCTGACGTGATAATGGTTGAAGGGGGATATGCAGAGCCATAAGGTTGCAGATTGTGTTGGAGTACAATTCTGCTGTTGATGTCCCGCAGCACCCGATGGTTGCATAGTCTTGAGTTGCTAGATCTGTTTAAAGTCTTGTGCTACACGACGTGGAGTGTATTCCCATTGTGAAGGAGAGACTTTGTCTCCACAAGGACTATGCGATGGTCACTCTTACCCATACTATGATGGACAAATGCATCCGTAGCAGGCAGATTGATAGGAATGAGGTCAAGTATGTTTTTCCCTCTTGGTTACCTCACCACCTGCTGCAAACCTAGTCGAGCAGTTGTGTCCTCTAGTACTCCAGCAGCTCAATTAGTAGTACTGGGGCTCAGCCACTTCGGGTGGACATTGAAATTCTCCATCCAGAGTACATTTTGCACCCTTGCTACCTTCAATGTTTCAAGTGTTGCTCAACACTGATTGTTGAGTGCTGATTTGTATCTGAGGGAAGATGGTACATTGTAGTCAAGAGCTTTCCTTGCCTCTATTTAACCTGATGCTGTGAGACTTTGTGGAATCTGCAGTCACTGTTGAGGATTTTGAAGGTAACTCGCTCCTGACTGGACACCACTATGCTGCCACCCCTGCTGGGTCTTTTAGTGAACCAGATGGGTTTTTCCAACAATTGGCAATGGTTTCATGGTCATCATTAAATAGATAATTCCAGATTTTTTAATTGAATTCTTGGGCAGTATCTTCCAAACTCATGACCACTACCATCTCATAGGACATGGGCAGCAGGTGGATGGGAATTGCTGTCTGCAATTTCACCTTCAAGCCACTCACCATCCTGAGTTGAATATGTATTGCTGTTGTTTGTGTTGCTGGGTCAAAATCCTGGAATTTCGTCCCAGTGTACTTAAAAGCTGCAGAAGCCTGACTTCCAATTTTAAATTCAGCTTTAAGCCCATTTGTGACAATGTTTTCAAATTCTTTGCTCCTACTCCACAAAAAAAAGCATCGACATGCATCATAAAGATGCATGAATGCTGCCTCTTACACTGCTAGGAGAAAATGTCAGGATCTGCAGTTTAGCTAAACTGACCTTAATGAGAAGTACCGCATTGTAGAGGCATAATTTAGGCCAGATACACATTTAAGTTCCAGTGTGTTTTCACCGCATTTAATGCCTCTTTGAAGACGCATTACTCTCTCATGCTGATTTCTCTGCAGAATTGTAGCCTCACCATCAATTGATCTACATTCCCAAACATTTGTAGTGAATGGCAAAAATCAAAATTTCTTTTCTTGCTATTGGTTAATCTATCGTGATATAAGAAGAACATAAGAACTAGGAGCAGGAGTAGGCCGTCTGGCCCTTCGAGCCTGCTCCGCCATTCAATAAGATCATAGCTGATCTTTTTGTGGACTCAGATCCACTTACCTGCGTTCTCACCGTATCCCTTGATTCCTTTGTTGTTCAAAAAAAATCTACTGTTTTTTTTAAAAAATACGTTTACTGAAGTAGCGTCAACTACTTCACTGGGCAGTGAATTCCATAGATTAACAACCCTCTGGGTGAAGAAATTCCTTCTCAGTTCAGTCCTAAATCTGCTCCCTCTAATCTTGAGGCTATGCCCTCTTGTCCTAGCTTCACCTGCCAGTGGAAACATCCTCTCTACTTCTATCTTATCTATTCCTTTCATAATTTTATATGTTGCTATAAGATCCCCCCTCAATCTTCTGAATTCCAATGAATATAATCCCAATCTACTCAGTCTCTCCTCATAAGCCAACCCCCTCAACTCCGGAATCAACCTAGTGAACCTCCCTTGCACCCCCTCCAGTGCCAATACATCCTTTCTCAAGTAATATGTTGAACCCCAGTTTTTCATTAAAACCTTGCTTTAGCCTATAAATCCCATTAGGAGACACCTTTTTCTGTGCATATCCACCTATAATATAAGACTCATTGCCCCTATATGGCATCTTTGTGAACACCCCAAATTCTCTCCAGTTTTGTAGTTCTTGTTTGGCATGTTTTGTTAACTTTTCTTTTAACTTGTTCTCGGCCACTAAGTTTTCCTGATCACGTGGGGTTTTGCTCCTGGTGGTTATCCTGGTATATTTCTGGTTGCTGCTAAACCAAACCCTCTTGTTTTTTCTTCTACTTTGGGACTGTTACTGTTTGACTTTCCCTCCTATTAATAGGATTTCCTTTAACAGTTGATGATCTCTTTCAAGAGACCTGTTCATTGCTGTACCCACTCACTGGTTGAGCTTACACTGTGTGCTTTTCTGATTTCCACCTTTCCACATCATGTTCTCAATCCATTGCCTTAACACCTTCTTTTCATTGTGTACTTGATCCGACTTGTATATCTTCCAGTAGTCTTCACTGCTGTATTTAAGTTTGTCACATTTCTCCATTGAATAGTGCCTTCTAGTAAATGTTGTACTGTAGTACTTGCTTTTGCTAGCTGTCCTTTTGAATTAATACTATCATATTGACCATAGGCATATCAGGACAGGTGGATAAAGTGGTCGAGAAGGCATTTGGTACACTTACCTTTATCAGCTGAGGCTTGGCGTTTATAGCAGGGAGGTTATATGGGCAATTAATGTTTGTTGGGCCACAGCTAGAATCCAGATTTTAGGAAGGATGTGATAGCACTGGAAAGGTTGGAGAGGACACTTAGCAAGTTGTTGCCTGGGTTGGAGAGTTTGTTATGAAGAGAAATTGGACCGACTGGGGTTGTTTTTCTTGGAGCAGAGGAGATTGAGAGGGGACACGATCAAAATTGAGGGGCGTAGGGTAGGTAGGAAGGCACATTTCCTCTTGATGGAGGGATCAATGACCATGAGCATAGATTTGAGAGAAGGGTCAAAAGGGCTTTAGAGGCAGAAACCATCTTAGCATTAAGTATTTAGATGTGCAGTTGCTGTGCCAAGGCGCATAAGCCTATGCCCCAAATGCTGAAAAATAGGCTTGGAATAGTTAGGTGGTAGTTTGTGACTAGTGTGGACACGATGGGCTGAAGGTCCTTTCTCTGTGCTATAGATCTCCGTGTCTCTAAGATGAGAAAGTGGTTTAAGAACAACCATAATTTTAGTTGACAGCAGACTTCAGGGCCTAAATGGTATACTGCTCCTGGTTGTTCTTTTATACGTCACTGAACCATATCAAGGACATGCTGTTAGATGGTCAAGATTTGATGAAGGAGCTAGGATTAATAAGCATCTGAAAACGGGAATGAGATGGAGAGGGCATTTCAGATTTATGGTCTTAGCAGCTGAAGCATGATGACTAATGGTGAAATTTTAAAATTGAGATGCTCAAGAAGTCAGAATTAGCAGAGTGCAGATATCTCAGATGGTTGATGGAGGAACTTGATGATGTGGAGGGGGTAAGGTCATTGAGGAATTTGAAATAACTGAAATGTTTTCTGAAGGTCGTGAGTCATTGGAACTCTCTTCTTGGATAGATGGATATTAATAAAGTAGAGGTTTTGCAGATGACACCAAAATTGAAGGTGTAGTGGACAGTGAAGAAGGTTACCTCAGAGTGCAACAGGATCTTGATCAGATGGGCCAATTGGCCGAGGAGTAGCAGATTTACTTCAGTCTCCAAAGATCATAGTTAAGATGCGACTCTGTCCCACCCACGTTTCCAGAATGTTTCTTGTAGATGTGCATCACTGTGCATTCCAAGTGACTTCCCATGGATGTGCTGCAGCGTTAGTGAGTGCAAATGGAATGTAGAGGTTTTGTTTTTCTTGAGCAGGAACTAGAATGGAAAACTAACTGTAAAATTGGGTGTTTCTAAAGGATACAAAGCACAAGGTGTACTTATCCCCACACCCAAGAGCTGAAAGGAGGTGAATGGATATATGATATTGTACTTTACAGTTTTAACTGATGTGTAAACGTATATACATGTGCTGATAGATTTTCATTAATTCATTCCAAAAGGCTTGCTGGTTATCGTGATAGTACTGCAGTGCTTTAATGGCAAGGTGTGGTCACACTTACATGGCTGAAACTAAGTCTGTTGTTGAAGAATTGAGTATTGAGGAAATATAATGAAGCAAAATTTATAGGACATGCTTGTTAAACACTTTTTTTAATTGTTTCTCTTTAGGAAGAAAGACGACGACAAAGGAACGCAGTTATTATTCAGTCCTTCCTAAGGGGATATAGGGACAGGAAACAACAAGTAGGTTACAGAAATGTATTAAAATTGCAAAGTATTTGGATAGGACTGAAACTAATGAAGGGCTCGTTTGAGAGCATTTGATATTTTTAGCAGAGGTACTTCTTTTCGCTGTATGAGGGTGCTTGTCAGGCAAGAAAAGAAAAAATGTTTGATTCGACTCGAATATTTCTTTTGAAACATTTCTGCTGTAAAATTATGCTGCTTAACATCCATGTGGATGGCACAGTAGCAAAACTGGTTGTTGGATATCTGAAATAAAACAAGAAAATGCTAGATATATTCAAGACGTCTGCAGCATCGACAAAGAAAATAGTTCAAGTTTTAATTCATTGGCCAATGACCAGAATTCAAGTTCATTGAGTTTTGATTTAAAAATCTTCCTTTCTGTCTCTCTGTCTCTCTCTCTGTCTGTGTCTCTCTCTCTCTGTCTGTGTCTGTCTGTCTGTCTGTCTGTTTCCCCTCCCCTCCCCTCCCTGTCTGTCTGTCTGTCTCCCCTCCCCTCCCCTCCCTGTCTGTCTGTCTCACGTGCTCTATAGTTGCTATCAGACTTGTTGACTGTATCTAGCATTTTCTGTTATTGTTTCAATCACCTTGTTAGATTTATTTGCAAACAGCGGTCCTGTGACTATAGTATTAAGCAGTCCTCTTTCAGATTTGTTTAGTGTTTCTTTAAAAGAAACTTTAAAGTGTTAATTTTTTCAGTGGTTTTTAAAGATGTGGAAGCCCATTTTAAGGAAGGATTGTAACTCCGTTAAGGTATGATATTTGGACATTGGAAAGAATGAAATGTTTTGAATATTAAACAGATACACTGTTGCAACTGATGCAAAAACAATACCTAGTAAACAGTAATGTCAACTGTTTTAGAAAATTCAGTTTTGATTTGTTTTATTTCCTTTGCAGCATATGGTTCAGCGAAGCGAATTTGATGATTATGTTTCCTTAGCCCAACTAGGAGGAAATTTTTCTATCAGTGATGGGCATAACTTGACTGTTTTAATAAGAAAACTCCTATTTTTTTACAAACAAAATGAAGATTTGGATAGATTGGTAAGAGAAGTTTACCATTGCAATCAATTTCTTATGAGCTCAAAATGTTCAGAGCAGGCCTTGATTCCCAGTCAAAAATGCAAGTGCTACATCAGTTGTTTTACATGGCTATATCATCCTGCTTTCAGACTGTCCCAGTGAAACTTCGAGGCAACAGTATACCTGTGGTAGTGGAATTTACTGCATCAAATACTCAGCATTCACTTTTGATGTGCGGTTTTACTGTGTTTGAACTGTTCTAAACCAGAAAGAATGCAGTACTTTTGGGTCACTAAATGTGGGAACCTTTTCGTAAATTAATATTCTCTTCTAGTTTATAGAAAAAAATCTTCAAGAATGTTTTTCTCCTTTAACAATTGTCAGTCGGGGGAACTATGCTGGCAATGGGAAGAGTATGAATTGATTTATGATATGGTTTCTATACTTTCTTGTTCAGCAGTCTCATTGGTATCCTTGTCTGTAGATGTGATGAACTCTCAATCATCTTTCTTTGCTCATGTGAATGAACCTGAGCCTGATATTGTATTGGAAATTGTGTTAAGCATCACAGTAAGACTGGTATTTTTTTTCAATCAATTCTCTGCAAGATCTAAATTGACTTGAGTTTTCCTTCTTTGTTTCAGACATGGATTTGTCAAAACTTGGTTAAGCATAGTGCTCAATATGTGCAACAGTTAGCTGATTCTAACAAACACATATGTTTATATCAAATAAAACGTTTATTGGGTTTATGTTGCAGGTAAGTTTTTTTTTATGGCAGACCCAAACAATGATGAGTGATATGAATGCCATTAGAATTAAGAACTTGAAAGAGCTAGAGTTCTTTATAACTGTGGGGTGCTTTTGTGGAAACAAGTCTAAATTTTTAATTTTTTTTCTGTCACTTGCAACTTAAATAGAAATGTTACAGTTTAAAATGGCAGGCCAAGAGTTTTTATGGATGTGTTATGAAGTTTTATATCCATGTTGTTACAGCAGTGTCATGTTTCTGCTGTGCTGGCAAATTTGCATTTGTCATTGTTGCACTGCTATGATGAGCACCCTTCGGCAAGGGAATCAATGAAATACTAATCCAGTGAGGATGGGAACTTTATCATAGAATAATTGAATCATAGAATCCCTACAGTGTGGAAACAGGCCATTCAGCCCAACAAGTCCAAACTGCCCCTCTGAAGAGCATCCCACCCAGAGCCATTCTCCTACCCCTTCAATTCCCTTGTCTAACCCACCTAACCTAAACATCCCTGGGCACTACGGGCAATTTAGCGTGGCCAGTCCACCTACTCTGCACATCTTTGGACTGAGAGGAAACAGGAGCACCCGGAGGAAACCCATGCAGACACGGGAAGAATGTGCAAACTCCACACAGACAGTTGTCAGAGGCTGGAATTGAACCTAGGTCCCTGGCGCTGAGGCAGCAGTGCTAACCACTGAGCCAACGTGCTGCCTGGTGATGCAACACTTTGCTTCCTGTAGATGCTTCCCTGCATTTTTAGTCAGCTATTTATAGAACAAGTACAAGTTGCTGCATTGCCTTAGACTTTGAAATTAAAAAAACAAAATTATTGATCTACTTCTTTCATTTTGGAGTGCCTCCCCTTACCATGTATTTTGTGGCAGTCCAGAAAACTAAGGAATATAGTATGGGAAAATTATGACATTATGTCCTTCAGGAAAAATAAGGAGAACTGAATAATATTTGAATGGTGAATCACAAAAAGTTAGTGTACAGGTTCAGCAGGTAACAGGGAAGGTAGATGGAATGTTCCCCTTCCATTCAAAGGGAATGGAGTATAAAAATAGGGAGTTCTTGCTAAACTTACACAAGGTACTAGTTGGACCACAGCTGGAATACTATGAACAGTTTTGGTCCCCTTAATCTAAGGAAGGATATACTAGTATTGGAGGCAGTCCAGAGAGGCATCACTAAGTTGAATCTGGGTATGTAGGGCACTCTTATGCAGACAGATTGTGTAGGTTGGAGTTCAGCAGTATGAGAGGAGACCTCCTTGAAAAGTACAAGATTCTTTGGTTGACATGGTAAAGGCTAAGAGAAAGTCAGACCAGACAGCATACCCTCAAGAGTGTAAGGGGTTGCTGAGGTAGGACAGTGATGAGAAATTTCTTCTCAGAGGGTAGTGAACCTGGAATCCTTTGCCATAGAGGGCATTCGAGACTGGGTCATTAAGTGTTTTCAAGACTGCGGTAGACAGATTTTTAATCCATAAGGGAATCGAGGATTATGGGGATAGGTTAGAAAAATGTAGGTGGGACTCATAATATCAGCCATTATCTCGTTGGCACAGCAGACCTAGTGGGCTGAATCACTGTTGCTTCTTTATTTCATAACAATGACACATTGTAAAGCCTTTGCTGATCCAACTGTGGACTGTTGTTAGGGATAGCAATCTTTGTTTGGGATCATTTTTCCTTGTGTTTTTGGGCTTTCCTCATCTTTGTTTCTGTACTCAAAAATTAATAACCCGCACACCCTACAATATGTGCAGCCTGATGACACTCGGAAATTTGATTTTTGTCAATATTGGAGCAGTGCCATGTTGACCTATGTTACGGGGATTTCATTAGGACATGCTAAACCTGTCAGCTTTACTACTTTGTAGGTTATCTCCCTCCTTTTCCTTCAGCTGTATCACAAAGGCAGGGTTCAGCTGAGGATGGGGATGTCATTTTGGAGTCTTGAAAGCTCGTGAAATAAGAATGCAGTACTTTGTTCCAGTGGGTTAGTCTTGGCGATTATGGAGTAGTTTAATTTGGGAAACTTAGTCAGCATGGACAAGTTGGACCAACGGGTCCGTTTCTGTGCTGTATTGACTCTATGACTCTGATATTAATGAGTGTTCTACATTTCCAAGTTGCGAATTATACGTTTTTTTTCTTTGACCGCAGTGGTGGTTATCACCACCTTTTGGACCATCTTGTCTCCTCCTCCAGCTAGGAGGAGAGGCATCCTAAATTTAGAGCACTTTTTTAGATCCATCCCCATTTGAGGTGAGCAGAGGGCGTTTTGAAACGTACAGCTCATTCCAAGATGCTGCTGCTCAGAGACACAGGTGTCCAGTGACCTTGATGCATCTGTTGCCTGTGTGTAGATTTTTGACGAGGGGCTCCTAGGTCCACAGCTCTGTTGCTGTTGCCAATCCTGTGTATCTACAAGACTTGACTGATGGACCCCAGTAGAAGATTGAGCCTAACTTGATTTCATATTTGGAAGCCCAGGTAGTCCTCATTGACTGCACAATTTTGACAGGTTGATAGTCAGATTTCAATCATGTGTTGAACTGCAATGACTGAAACCACCTTTTTTAAACTCTGTCATAGGAGATGGGCATCACTGGCTGGCCAGCATTTATTGCCCATCCCTAGTTGCCCTAGAAGGTGGTGGTGGTGGTGAGCTGCCTTCATGAATCGCTGCAGTCCATGTGCTGTTGGTTGGCCCATAATGCCCTTAGGAAGGGAGTTCTGCTGCTCTTGTCCTACTTGATGGAATTTGTTGTGGGTTTGGAAGGTGTTGTCTAAGGATCTTTGAATTTCTGCAGTGTATCTTGTAGGTAGTAACTGTAGTGAGTACTGAGCATTGTGGAGGGTGAGGATGTGACACCATTCAAGCTGGCTCTATTGTCCTGGATGGTGTCAAGCTGCTTGTGTTGTTGGAGCTGCACGCACCCACCCAGTAAGTGGGGACTGTTCCATTTCAACTGGTGCCTTGTAGATGGTGGACAGACTTTGGCAAGTCAAGAGGTGAGTATTCCTAGACTCTGATCTACTCTTGTAGCCACTGTGCTTATGTGCCGAGTCCAGTTGAGTTTCTGGTCAATGCTAACGCCCAGGAGGAGGATAGTGCGGGATTCAGTAATTATAATACCATTGAATGTCAAGGGGTGGTGGTTAGATTGTCATTGTGGGAGATGGTCACTGTCTGGTATTTGTGACACGAATATTACTTGCCACTTGTCAGCTCAAGCTTAGCTATTGTCCAGATCTTGTTGCATTTGAATATGGGCTGCTTCAGTATCTGCTTTGTGAATGGTGCTGAATATTGTGCAACTGTAGCCTTTCATCCCCATGCCTGCCCTTATGATGGAAAGTAGGTCATTAACAAAAGGGTTAAAAATGGTTGGGCAAGGGCACTATCCTGAGAAACTTTTGCAGAGATGACTGACCTCCAACAACCAGAATCATCATCATATGTTTTCTGAAGAAGGGTCTAGGCCTGAAACGTCAACCTTCCTGCTCCTCTGATGCTGCTTGGCCTGCTGTGTTCATCCAGCTCTGCACCTTGTTATCTCATCTTCCTATGTGTTGGGTATGACTTAAAGCAGCTGTTTGGACCCAATAGACATTGGTTCCAGTTTTGCTAGGGCTCCTTGATGTCACCTCGTTGCTGCAGTCATTGAAGTGCACTGCCTTTTTTGTCTGTTCTGCTATTGACAACTTTTTGGACCCCACTTTGTCTAGCCTCTTTCACTGAACTGCTGCCATTTATGGCTGTACGAAGAAGCAGCAGCTTCCATTGGCATCATGGAAGGGACTGTTGGAATGCACAAACCTCCACATTGGAACCCATGCAGAAGAACAAGAGCTACACATATGTGGAGCACCACCACCTGCAAGTTTCCCTTAAAGTCATGCACCATCTTGTCTTCGGTCTGTACTCGGAGTTCAGAATGATTAGGGGGAATCTGATTGAAACTTTCAGAACAGAGAGGCCTGGATAGAGTGGATGTGGAGAAGATGTTTCCACTAGTAGAAGAGACTAGGACCCAAGGGCACAGCCTCAGTGAAGGGATGACCCTTTAGAATTGAGATGAACGGGAAATTCTTCAGTGAGGGCTGGTGAGTCTGTGGAACTCATTGCTGCTGTGGAGGCCAAATCATTGAAAGTGTTCAAGACAGGGATAGCTTCTTGATTAGTAAAGGGATGAAGGGTTACAGGGAGAAGGCAGGAGAAGAGAATTCAGAAATATATTAGCCATAAGAGTGGAGCAGACCCAGTAGGCCAAATTGCCTAATTCTGCTCCTACATCTTATAGTCTCAGTGGAACCAATTTTATGCTTCTTTGATATAGTAGGAACTGCAGATCCTGGAGAATCTGAGATAAAAAGGTGTAGAGCTGGATGAACACAGCAGGCCGAGCAGGAAGGCTGACATTTTGGGCCTAGACCCTTGGCCTGCTGTGTTCATCCAGCTCTACACCTTTTTATCTCTATGCTTCTTCTCTGCTGGGTCAACATCCAGGAACTTCCGCCCTGTGAGCTGTGAGTGTACTCCCATTGTATCAATGATGGTGATTCAGGAAGGTGGCTCTCCATGACCTAGCAATACTGCTCAGGATCGAGTGTTGGAAAAAACATGATATATTGCCAGTTTAGCCTTGTTATCTCAAAGGAATTGCTAATTTCTGATATTACGTTGTGCTGTATAATTTTGTTTTTTTTGTTTTACCTTCTCTGCCTCAATTCCTTGTTTTAAAAATGGGGATTAGAACTGTTCTTCATTTTTGACCAGCAAGGTGGTGGAGGGTGTTAACAACGCTATCAAGCAATGCATCCTTAGCAATGCCTCACTCACTTTAACCTCAGATTGGCTTCTGCCTGAACTGCTCAGCTCCTTACCTTATTACAACCTGGATCCGAATGTGGACACAAAAAGCAGCAGTCTGGAAGTGATGAAAGTGACAAACCTTGACACCAAAGCAACATTTGACTGAATGCAGTAACAAGGAGCCTGTGTAAATTTAGAATCAATGGGAATCGGACCAAAGCTCTCTGGTGGTTGGTGCTGTACTAAATGCAAAAGAGGATTGATGTATTTGTTGGAAGTCCATCATCTCAGCTGCAGGACATCACAGGAGTTCCTCAGTGTCCTCAGCATCCGTTTTCAGCCACTTCATTAATGATTATCCCTTCGTTATAAAGTCAGAAGTGGGATGTTGGCTGAATTAAACAGGTGACATTCAGCAACAGTTCCTCAGATACATAATTAGTCTGCCTCCATATGCAGCCAGACCTCGACAACATTCATGCCACACGAGTACCGGGTAATGGTCATCACCAACAAGAGAGAAATTAAGCTCCTGGACATTTGAACAGCATTAACGTCACTGAATCTCTCACGATCAACTTCGTGGGATGTAATTGACCAGAAACTGAAATGGACCAGCCATATGTGGCTTTAAGAGCAGATCAGAGACTGAGCATTCCATGGGAAATAATTCCATTTCTGATCTCCAAAGCCTGTCCACCATCTACAAGGCACAAGTCAGGAGTGTATTGGAGTACTCTACAGTTGCCTGGAGGAGTGCAGCTCCAACAGCACTCTGGAACCTTGACACCATCGAGGATGGAGCAGCCTACTTGATTGGCACCCTGTCCAATACCTTAAACATCGATATGCAGTGGCAATAGTATACAGTATCTACTAATGCACAGAAGCAACTTACCAAGACACCATTGACCTCTACCACCTAGAAGGACAAGAGCTGCAGCTACATGGGAACACCTGCACCTGCAAGTTTCCTTCTAAACCAAATGCTATCTTGCCATATATTGCTATTGCTTCACTTTCTGTTTGCGAGTCCTGGAGCTGCCTTAACAACACTGAATGTAGTTACATCGCATGGACTGCAGTGGTTCAAGAAAGAACCTCACCACCAACTTCTTGAAGGCAGTTTGGCAAGGCCAATAAATGCTGGCCCAGCCAGGGACACTTGCATTCTGCAACTGAATAAAATTAAAAACTGAACTTCGGGGATTTCCTTTTCAGTTTCATAATTTACAACACCTTTTATAATATGAATACCAGGTGAAATGAAGATTAAACTCTCCATAGTTTGAGCAGAGATAGTAGGAACTGCTGATGCTGGAGAATCCTGAGATAACAAGGTGTCGAGCTGGATGAACACAGCAGGCCGAGCAG
>NC_063333.1:19212985-19218890 GCF_021869965.1 Rhincodon typus
TCTCTGCTCCTATGATGCTGCTTGGCCTGCTGTGTTCATCCAGCCCTGCACCTTGTTGTCTCGGATTCTCCAGCATCTGCAGTTCCTACTATCTCCCCAAGTCTATATGGGTTTCCTCTGGGTGCTCCAGTTTTCTCCCACAGACCAAACATGCACAAGTTAGATGGATTGGCTGTGGTAAATGAGGGATTATGGAGATAGGGTGGGGGTTTGGGTCTTTTTGGGATGCTTTTTGGAGGGTTGGTGCAGACTGAACGGACAGAATAGCTTCTTTCCGCACTGTGTAGGGATTTTGATATATCCTGATTAGCTTGGGTTCAAGCACTGATCCCTGTGATACTCCACTGCCTGCCACTCTTGCATTTCCTTCCTGAACATTTTACATTGTCTGATGGTCAGCCATTCCCTTTCTGTCTGTGTAATACTCACTTGCGGTATGACCACCTGCTAAACATGCTATCCATGACATTCTCAGCATTGCGGATGCTCCACAGTGAGTTGACCTGCAACTCCAGCTCTGAAAAGTAGTGAGCCAGTGTCTGTAGCTGGATACACTTCTTGCACATATAATAGTCAGTGACACTGGAAGTGTTCCTTCTTTCTCACATTGCACAAGAGGAGCACACCATGGGTCTGAGGTCTCCCCGACATGAATTCTTTCTAGATTAAGCAGAAATTTCTTAGTGTATTACTTGGGTGGATGAAAATCTGTTACAATATGGGCCCAGCAGCCTTTCTAACCTAGTTTATGTTTAGGTACAAGTTGAGTTTCTTCACTGAACCATTTAGGTCAGGAGGATAAAAATCTGAGTTTTTTATTGTAATTTTAAAATGGGTGGATCTTGTAGAACTTGTCACCTTTGCTTGCCATCAATGTGGTGTTTCTATTATCTGCCAAACTTAATTTTACTGTAGTTTCTAAAACTTGAATGTATGTATCTATGCAGGCATCAGGTTTTTGCTGCATTGGCGAAAGAGTTTTTCACTGCGCCCTTCACAGACCAGATCTACAACTTCCTTATTCCAGCACTGTCTGCAAGAGCTTCCTTTCCGTATGTGTCTTTCTTGAGTGCGTTGTTAATACCAAACATGACGTCTTCAGTGGGACTCACTTTTACCAAGGATATGGCACCTTGGCTTCTGTACTTTGTTCTTGCTGTTGGAGAATCACAGATAGGTATGATATTTTTCCTTCAACTTGTATAATTGTTGAAGAAGCATGTTGCAATCATTTTATGTTGTACTTGCCTTGAGTGACCTAGTGATGGTTTTTTTTTTTTTTGTTTATGATCCAAGTGCAGTATATCCCGTTGGCTGAGGCTTTGTTGTCTTTAGATTGCAGTAGTTTGGACCAGTACATTATCCAAGTAACATTGATGCTGCTTCCTTCTGTGTATGGGTACTTTCATGTGGCTGAGTAGATGTATTTGATCACTGAAGCATGTTACAATCAATTTTCAGAAATTTGGTTGGATCTAACAGCCAAGTTGCTCTTGAGCAAAAGACCTTTTTTGCATTAACTATTTAAGCATAATTTTGTCACCTTAGCATCATGTTACTAATTTTATCCTAACTTACTTTTATAGAGCATTGCTATTTGTTAACTCTGTGTATGTACGTGTAGCAGTAACCTTTACTGTGTTTTTTCATTCTCAATTTAGGAGTTCTGTCTGAGGATGGAATGCTTGTGTATTTAAGGATGGTGCAGATTCTTTTACCACAGTTACCTGTTTCACTGACTGGTTCAAACAGCAGAGAAATTGGTAGTGACTCTGAAAATGAAGAGGAAGAAGAGCGTAAAATGATAACGAGTAACGTAAGAAAAATCCAGAATTGTTATGATACATGATGGGTATTGCTGTGCTAATCAATTATTACATAAATTGTATCTGAGCCTGATCCTGTGCTTGTCTATTATCTATATGGACTTGCTTCACAATAGATTATTGTATAATAGTCGGGCATTATACCTATTAAGCTAGTTGCGGCCAAGTCTTCTGCAACATCTGAACTGAAACCACGCTTGAGGTTTGCTAATTCAGCAGACACAAGGGATTACATTGGTTCTTTACTACTGTTTGAATTACTCTAGGTGAATAGGAGAGATATCTGTAAAATGGAATTAACCTGCTTAAGTGTGCAATATAATTTGGTTTGAAATAGTAAATTATTTTTAAGCTTGTTTCTTCAAAACTATGCATGCTGAGAGCTACTGGGAGAAAATGGTTAAGCATGGTAAAACCAAATGGTTCATCCGGAGAAATGCAGAAACATAGAAAATCGGTGCAGGAGTAGGCCATTTGGCTCTTCTGAGCCTGCACCGCCATTAAATACGATCATGGCTGATCCCTTCAGCTGCTAGGGCCAAGTCCAGCTCCCCTTGAATATAATTAATGAACTGACCCCAACAACTTGCTGTGGGAGAGGATTCCGCAGGTTCACAATTGAGTGAAGAAATTCTTCCTGATGTCAGTACTAAATGGCTTACTCCTTAATCCTGTGACTCCTTGATCTGGACTTTCTCAACATCAGGAAAATTCTTCCCATTTGAACATTAGAAATAGTCAGCTTGGCTTTGTGAGGAGCAGGTCATGCCTCACAAGCCTTATCGAATTCTTTGAGGATGTGACAAAACACATCAATGAGGTAGAGCAGTGGATGTGGTGTATATGAATTTTAGCAAGGCATTCGATAAAGTTCCACATGGTCAGCTCATTCAGAAAGTAAGGAGGCATGGGATTCGGGGAAATTTGGCTGTCTGGATACAAAACTGCTATCCAATAGAAGACAGAGGGTGGTAGTAGATGGAAAGTATTCAGCCTGGAGCTCTGTGACCAATGGTGTTCTGCAGGGATCTGTTCTGGGACCTCCTGCTGTTTGTGATCTTTATAAATGACTTGGATGAGGAAGTGGAAGGGTGGGTTAGTAAGTTTGCCGATCACACGAAGGTTGGTGGCATTGTGGACAGCGTGGAGAGCTATTGTAGGTTGCCACGGGACGTTGACAGGCTGCAGAGCTGGGCAAAGAAGTGGCAGATGGAATTCCTTCCAGAAAAGTGTGAAGTGATTCATTTTGGAAGGTTGAATTTGAATGCAGAATACAGGGTTAATGGCAGAATTCTCGGCAGTGTGGAGGAACACAGGGATCTTGGGGTCCACGTCCTTAGATCCCTCAAAGTTGCTCCCCAAGTTGATAGGGTTGTAAAGAAGGCGTATGGTGTGTTGGCTTTCATTGGCAGGGGAATTGAGTTTGAGCCGCGAGGTTATGCTGCAGCTCTATAAAACTCTGGTTAGACCACACTTGGAATATTGTGTTCAGTTCTGGTCACCTCATTATATGAAAGATGTGGAAGCTTTAGAGAGGATGCAGGGGAGATTTACCAGGCTGCTGCCTGGACTGGAGGGCAGGTCTTATGCGGAAAGGTTGAGGGAGCTAGGACTTCTTTCATTCGAGCAAAGAAGGATGAGAGGTGACTTGATAGAGGTGTACAAGATGATGAGAAGCATAGGTAGAGTGGACAGTCAGAGCCTTTTTGCCAGGGCGGAAATGACTGTTACGAGAGGGCATAATTTTAAGGTGATTAAAGGAAGGGGTAGGGGAGATGTCAGAGGTAGGTTTTTCAGAGTGGTGGGTGTGTGGAATGCTCTGCCGGCAGTGGTAGTGGGGTCAGGTACTTTAGAGACTTTTAAGCGACTCTTGGATAGGCACATGGAGGATAGTAAAATGTAGGGTATGCAGGGTAGATTGATCTCAGTAGGATAATAGGTCGGCACAACACCAGTGGGCCGAAGGGCCTGTACTGTTCTGTGTTCTGTGTTCTTCCTGCATCTCACCTGTCCAGTCCGATCAGGATTTTATATGTTTCTATGAGACCCCCTCCCCTATCTTTTTCTGTTTAATGAACATTACACTGAGATTTATTCCAGTGCCTGGTATTTACGTGCCTACACTTTTCCCACTTCAGTTACTTTGGCAACAATTTCTACGTATTACCTTTCAATTTTTTTTTTTCCATGCCGAGGAGATGCTGGTGTTGGACTGGGATGGGCAAGATCAAAAATCACGACACCAGGTTATAGTCCAGCAAGTTTATTTGAAAATGCAAGCTTTTGGAGCTCAGCTCATTGTTCCTCATTGTTCGACACTTTACTAACTGCTTTATCATGAGCAAAATGTGAAACACTGGCATGTTCAAAATAAATGTAGTATGTTATGAGTTTTCGACAAATTTAGCAATTTTTTTGAAGAATGAAATTAAGCCTGTTCTAGTGTTTGTGGTATAATGTTTTAATGTAGAATTAAAATAATTTGTTCCTTTCATTAAATATATGCTGAAATATCTTGTTTGGTTCTGTTTCAAGGATGATGGTAGAATTTCAATAAGTTTAATTACTGCAGAGTGTCTCAAAAAGTTGGACACTAAACAGCAGACTAATGCCCTGCTCAATCTGGTATGGAAGGAATCTGTGAGTGAAGATGTTTTCACAATGATGGCGTCTATCTGTCATACTCTGATGGTACAGCACAGAATGATGGTTCCAAAAATCAGGTAAAGCAGGTTATCTTGGGAGATTAGATTTATTGGTGAATTATACTAGAAAAATTAAAGCTGGGGACAAATTCTAATGCACATTAATCTCTTAATAGGATTCAATAATCTGATTTTAAAACAGTCCTTTATCCATTTTAGGCCGCAATCAAAATGTAGAAAATTTTCTTTGCATCTGTAACTGCTAGAGTTGTCTAATAATAGATCAGACCTAGTCCGGTTAATATTCCTCGTAGGTCAAAGTTAGTCTGTCAGGGCATTGTGAGATTGGCAGACTAATTAAGCTGTTTCATAAAACTGGCAGCAGACAATGAACATGATTGCATCTGTTCTCCATAGCTTGATTTTTTTTTCTGGAACAGATGGCTAACCAGAAGCAAGAGGGATGCCACTCCGCATCAAGCATGGCTGACCAGGGAGGATGTATGGTTGACTCCTTGTCCACCAGGCTGCCATGTGAACACTGCTTCCATTACTATTACCATCTTCATAACAGGGTGATTTCTCCTACATGGCCAGAAGGTTTTCTATGCTTTCAATATATATGGTGGAGATAGGGGAGCACTTACACCCACCTCCATTGGTATGAATATTTAGATGACCAGTCAATTTAATGTAAAAGTTTTTGTCTTGAGTGTCGTATTAATCAGTCAAATGTGAGAAATATCTTCAGTTTATGTATAATATTGAATTACAGTTTGACTTCAGGATCCTTTCCAAAAACTGAAGTCTCCGTGTTGTACTTAAAACTGTGGAAGAACGTGTGGGTTGTAATGTTTATTTTACTACTGTTTGAATCCTTGTTGATGTTGACACTAGGCAAATCAGATGCCAGAATGAAACCTGGCTTGAGAGACATTAGTTGTATTTTTGCTATTTGGTTACTGTGGTGGTCAGTAACTGAACATATTCACAAAGGGCTGCCAATGTACTTTTTATGCAAAAATATCAAACATTACCACATATGGGAAAGAGACTACTTTACACTACTCAATAACTAGTTAAAATTGTGTTATTACAAGTATTGGAAATAGACCAACTTGCTTACCCTCCACAAAAACCTTACAAATACTTGAATCTCCAATTTCCTGCCTTATCCCCATAACCCTTGATTTGCTTACAGATTAAAAATCTGTCTATTTCAGCCTTGAATGTACTAATATCCTTGACAAGCCTCTGTCATTAAGAATTCTACAGATTTGATGACCTGAGGGTTGTGAGAATCTCCTGTCTCGGCATGGTTCAGGTGTGAACTGTCGCAGAGGTACAGATCCCACGTTCCCCAGTCCTGGTGCCATGCTGTCTCTGCATCAAATTCCCATTGTGAATCAAATTCCCATTGTGAATCAAATTCCC
>NC_063333.1:19218900-19219896 GCF_021869965.1 Rhincodon typus
ATCAAATTCCCATTGTGAATCAAATTCCCATTGTGAATCAAATTCCCATTGTGAATCAAATTCCCATTGTGAATCAAATTCCCAGATATAGTCACTTGGTTACTGTCTTATTCAGGTCGAGTCTCCCTCTCACTGACCATTCTCCTTACTGATCTGATATGACTAAATCAAATCAAACATTGAGCCTCACTTGGCTCTGTCCACTTTGGAATTTGGGTTTCCAAATAATTGATCATGATGTTATGCCTTACTAGGGTAGAACACTGGAAATTCTATTCCTAGAGTCATCATAAAAGTTCAAATTTTAAAAGGCATTTTTATCCAATTCAGGATCAATTATTCTTCTCTACTCAAAGTTCATTAGTTTTAATTCCCTTTGTCTCTTATTTTGATGTACTGTTGCATGCTCTAACTCTTTGGCTTGCCACATTTTCATGCCCTTCCCAAAATTACAAGCTGCCTATTGAGACTCATTGAAATGCCCAGGTCCCTTCTGAATGGTTGCCCCACTGTAGGTCAAAAATGAAACTTGGGGCCATTGATTCCTATAATGTCATGTTTGGGGCAGGGATTAAGGTTGTCTTGAGGGCAATGGGCTAGGGCTGACTAGTGAGAGCTGATTGTTCTGGTGAACTGGACTTAGTGTTTCATTGGAATGTGGAGGAAGGGATTTCTTAGGCACAACTTTCCCTTGGGGTATTAAATAAACAGTGCAAATTCTGTGATAGAGCAAATGGAATGTAGTTGATGCAAAGATCTTGATAAACTAAGGAGCAAGTTTTCATTCTACAGATCTTTTGGCTCTGAGTAATTTTGATACATTGACCAGAAATACAGTACCACGGTTTTCAAGCTTCAAAGTGAACGTCTTGCATAATTTATGTAATAAGCATCACTATTGAATATTTCTAATTAGTGACTAAATCTGCTATTTCGCTATTGCAGAGTCAACACTTAAATTCAACTACTCATTTCCTGTAAGTTGTAGGATTTACG
>NC_063333.1:19220396-19232312 GCF_021869965.1 Rhincodon typus
AACCCCCTTCCCCTCCCCCTTTTCTGATGAAGGGTCTAGGCCCGAAACGTCAGCCTCTCTGCTCCTATGATGCTGCTTGGCCTGCTGTGTTCATCCAGCCCTAAGTCGCCCAAGGCTGGAATCGAACTCAGGTCCCTGGAGCTGAGAGGCAGCAATACTAACCACTGAGCTACTGTGATGCCCCATTAATGGTTTAGATAAGGAAACTATATAATCTGGGGGAGGGTGAACTATCACAAAAATACTTCAGTGTGATTTGGACAAGTTGAGTGATTGGGCAAATGCACAGTAATAACAGGAAGGCAGACTGGTGATAGATTTGGAAAGGGAGAGGTGCAACTAGACCTGGGTGCCCTTGTACACCAGTAACTGAAAGTAAACATGCAGTGCAGCAGGCAGTGAAGAAGTCGAATGCTATATTATCAGCTAGCTGGCAGGAAACAGTAAGAATAAATGGGTCTTTTTCTAGTTATCAAGATGTAACAAGTGGTGTCCAACAGCGATCAATGCAAGGACTTAACCTTTTTTATAGAAAATAATGACCAAAGATATAATAGCTAAATTTAAGACCAGAAGTCCATGAAATGTGACAGAAGGCAGCCATTTGGTCTATCAAGTCTGTTCTACCAATGAGATCATGGCTGATCTGATCATTCTTAACTACACTTTGTTACCTTATCCCCAAAATCCTCGATTCACATACTGATTAAAAAATCTCAGCCCTGAATTTATTCAATGGCCCAGTCTTGACAGACCTCTGTGCTAAACAATGCCACGGATTCATGATGCTCAGAAGTTCTTCCTTACCTCTGCCTTAGATGGACAAACATGTATTGTGAGATTTTAATCTCTGGTCCTCTACTCTCTCACAGGGGAAACAGTCTTTCCCCACAACCCTGTCAAGTCTCTCAAAAATCTTGTGTTTCAATAAAGTCGTCTCTTATTCATCTAAACACAAATGTGCATAAGCCCAAACTATTCAACACCTCAACATAAGGCCTCCTCTAAACCTGGTATCAGCCCCATGTATACTCTTTTGACTCTCTCCAATACTAAAATATCTTTCCTTAGTTAAGAAGCCCAAAACTATTCAGAGTTATTCTAGCTGTGGTTTGACTTTTGCCTTGTCTAGTTTTAGCTAGACCTCTATTTTAACTGGATTGGTGTATCAAAACAAGATCTATTTGCCTTCCTGATTACCCATTGAACTCGATGCTAGCTTTTTATGATTTATGCAGAAGTACAGTTTGCAGTCTTTTTCCAATCTCCAGCACAGCTGAGCGGGAGCAGACCGAGAAGCTAAGAGCTTCTGATTCTGACGGGGAGTGGGGGGATCGGAAAGAGGAAGGCTGTGATTTGATTGGCTAATAGGGAATCTGCTAAATATGAATCTGCATTAAATTGAATCTTGTTAAATCATTGGTTGTAACCTGCATTCAGGTTGAGATAATAAGGAGAGATGTAAAAAAAAGTTCAAAAATTTAGATAAACCAAATTCAAAACTAAAGTAAGAATGGAGGGTCAGGTGATGTGCTGTTCCTGAATGATGTGGGATTCCAGTGACCACGTTAGGAACTCAGAGTTGAAGAAGTGGAATCGGAGCTTCGGACGTTGCCACACATCAGGAAGGGGGAAGAGGTACCTGGATGCTGTGTTTCAGGAGACAGTCACACCCCTTAGACTAACTAACTTGAATTCAGCCAGTGGTCAGGGACAGGAGGGTGTGGCTGAGAGTGAGGCAGGTAAAGGGATCCAGAGGATAGAGTTGCAGGAGCCTCAGCCCTTGCCCTTGTCCTTGTCCAACAGGTTCAAGAGTCTTGCTCCCTGTGTGGACAGGAATGGGGACTGAAGGGAGGATGTGCCGGGTGCAGGAAGAGAAGAGAAAGGCAGTTGTAATTGGGAATGGTATAGTTAGGGGCATAGACACCGTTCTCAGTGACCAGCATCGAGAGTCCCAACAATTGTGTTGTCTACCTAATGCTTGGGTTCAAGGTATCTCATCTGGGCTGCAATGGAACCTGCAGTGGGAAGGTAAAGATCCAGTTGTCGTGGTCCACATAGGTACCAATGACACAGATAAAACTAGGACAGAGGTTCTGCTAAGGGAATATGAAGAGCTAGGAGTTAAATTTAAAAGCAGAATCAAAAAAGGTAATAATCTCTAGATTATGACCTGAGCCGCGAGCTAATTGGCACAGTGTCGTCATTAAGATTAAGCAGGTCAACGTGTGGTTTCAAGATTGGTGTGGGAAAAATTAGTCTGAATTCATACAACATTGGCACCAGTACTGGGGGAAGAAGGGCTCTGTTCCAATGGGATGGTCTTCATCTGAATCGTGCTCGCACCAGAGTCCTAGTGAATCACATACCTAGGGCTATAAACAGGGCTTTAAACTAAGTGGGGTGGGATTCAGTCATAGGGGAAATTAGAAAACCCAAATTAAAGGAGGAGGTAAGAGTGCAGGTTAGCAATGTGGCAGATGGTTACCAGACGATAAAAGGGGAGGGACTAAACAGATGACTGTCTTTATGCACTAAGGAATAATAAGAGAGTAGGGAAATTTACCAGTAGAACAAATTTAAAAGCTTTGTACCTAAATGCACAAAGCATTCATAGCAAAATTAATCAGTTAATGGCGCAAATAGAAACAAAAGGGTACGATTTGGTAGATTACTGTGACATGGTTACAAGGAGACCAGGTTTGGGAATTGAATCCAAGGGTACTCAGCATTTCAGAAAGAAAGAAAAAGGAGGTAGTGTAGCTTTGCTGGTGAAAGAAGGGATCAGTGCTGTAATGAGAAATGACATAGGCACAGGAGATCAAGATGTAGGATCAGTCTGGGAAGAAATAACAAACAGCAAAGGGAAGTAGTACATGATGGGAGTAATCTATACGTCCCCAGTCGTTCCCCAGTGGGGCACACTATAAACTAGAAAATATTTGAAGCTTGCAAGAAAGGTACAGCAATAATCATGTGTGATTTTAACATGCACAGATCGGAAGAATCACATTGGCAAGGGTAGCCTGGAGGAGGAGTTCATTGAATGTATTAGATTGTTTCTTGGAGCAGTATGTCATGGAATCAACCAGGGAGCAGGCTACTCTGGATTTGGTATTGTGTAATGAGGAGAGATTAATTGATGATATCATGGTTAAGGATCCTCTAGGGAGTGGTGACCATAGTATGATAGAATTCAAAAATACAGTTTGGGGGTGAGAAAGTGGAGTCCTACAGTAGTGTTCTGGAATAAAACAAACAGAATTACTAGGCATGAGGTCAGATTTGGGCTGGGTAGATTGAGCAGGAAGGCTAAAAAGGTTAAGACAGCAGATAAGCAGTGACAGAGATAACAAGATAACAAATTCTGAAGAAGGGTCTAGGCCCGAAATGTCAGCCTTCCTGCTCCTCTGATGCTGCTTGGCCTGCTGTGTTCATCCAGCTCTACACCTTGTTATCTCAGATTCTCCAGCATCTGCAGTTCCTACCATCTCTGAGATAAGCAGTGAGTTACTTAAGGAGCTGCTCAATTCCTCTCAACTAAAATATATCCCAGTGAGGAAGAAAGATGGTAAGGGGGCTAAAAAACATCGATGGCTAAACAAGTTCAAGGACAATATAAAGTCAAAAACTAAGGCATATCATATTTCAAAGGCCAGTGGCAGGCTGGAAGATTGGGAAACTTTCAAACATAAGCAAAGGGATACTAAGAAAAAAGGGCCAAGATAAACTACGAAAGAAAACTAGCAGAAAATATCAAGAAGTATAGCAAAAGCTTCTAAAGGTATATAAAAGGGAAGACAGACAGTCACGAAGGTGAATGTGGCCCCTTAGATGATGGAACCAGAGAGTTAATAGTGGGGAAGACTGAAATGGCAGAGATGCTAAATCAACACCTTGCCTCAGTTTTCATGGTGGAGGACAGTAGTACCATTCCTATTGGAACTGACACGACTGAGGTAATACAAAGGGTAGAACTCAGAACAAACATTGATAGGGGTAAAGGTACTCAGCAGACTAATAGGATTGAGGCCAGACAAGTCCCCCAGGCCTGATGGCCGACATCCTACAGTTTAAAAAGGAAGTGGCGACAGAGATGGTGGATCCATTGGTTACAATATTCCAAAATTCCCTGGACACAGTATAGGTTCCAGTGGATTGGAAAAATGCTAATTTAATACCCCTATTCAAAAAGGGAGGCAACATGTAGGCAATTACAGACCAGTTAGCTTAACATCTGTTGTTGGGAAAGTGTTAGAATAAATTAGCAAGGAAGCAAATCAGGACATTTGGAAAGTCAAAATGCTATCCATCAGAATCAGCATGGCTTTATGAAAGGCAAATCATGTTTGACTAATTTGCTAGGAGTTCTTTGAATATGTAACAAGCAAAGTGAATAATGGGGATCCTGTAGATGTAATATATCTGGACTTCTGGAAGGTGCCGCAGTGTAAATTTTTTTTCTGGGTGGCAAGAAGTAACATGTGGGGTGCCAGAGGGTTCGGTCCTGGGACCCCAGCTATTTACAATCTACATTAACGACTTGAATACAGTGACAGAAGACTCTAGTCAAATTTACAGATGACAAAAATAGGCAGAACAGTAAATGGCAATGAGGAAATAAGAGCCTTACAAACGGATAAGATAAGTTAGGACAATGGGCCAAAATTTGGCAGATGGAGTTTAACATGGATAAGCATGAGGTCATGCATCTTGGTTAGCAAAATGGGAAGGCGATCTACTATCTAAATGGGGACACAATTCAGGGTACTCCAGGACAGAGGGATCTGGGCGTCCTGGTTCATGAGTCACAGAAAACTAGCATGCAGGTACAGCAGATAATAAAGGAAAGCAAACAGAATGTTGGCTTTCCTAGCTAAAGGCATAGAATATAAAAGGTAAAGAAGTATTGTTGCAACTATACAAGACATTGGTGAGACCGCATCTGTAGTATTGTGCAGTTTTGGTCCCCTTATTTGAGCAAGGATCTGGTGGCACTGGAGGCAGTGCAGAGGAGGTTCACTAGATTGATCCCAGAGATGAGGGGTTTGTCGTATGAAGAGAGATTGAACAGTTTAGGTCTATACTCTCTAGAATTTAGAAGAATGAGGGGAGATCAAATTGAGGTATTCAAGATGATAAAAGAGACAGAGCTGATGCTCCCTCTTGTGGGGCATTCTAGGACAAAGGTCGGCAAATCTAAAACAGAATTGAGGAGAAACTACTTCTCCCAAAGGGTGGTAAATCTGTGGAATTTACTACCCCAAAGTGCAGTGGATACTGGGACAGTAAGTAAATTTACGGAGGAGTTAGACAGATTTTTAATTGGGTTGAAGAGTTATGGGGAGAGGAGCACATCAGCCATGATTGAATGGCGGAGCAGAATGGCCTAATTCTGTCCCTATTTCTAATGAACTTATGAATTTAGATGCAAGAAAAATTGACACTAGGTAATAGAACTGGTGCAGGCACAATGCGCAGATACACCTTCTTCTGCAGCCTAATTATTCCACGATTCAGTAATTTAAGTAATATTCAACATCTCTTCTTCCTGCCAAAGTGCATAACCTCACATTTTTCCACATTGTATTCCAGCTGCCAAGTTTTGCACCTAACCTGTCTAAAACCCTCTGGTTACCTTGCATCATCCTCAATGCTTACCCTCCCACTTATTTTTGTCACATATAAACTTAGCGATGGTATATTCATTTCCGTCATCCAAGTTATTTACATTATAAATAACATGGCTCTAGAACTGATCCCTGCACTATTCTACTTGCCACAGACTGCCATGCTGAAAACACCCTGTTCACCACAACTCTGGTCTCTGTCATCCAATCCTGTATTGATTCTAGTATACAACCTCCAACAGCATGGACTCTAATTTTATTAGGTAGCCTTACCGGTGGTACTTTATCAAAAGCCTATTGGAAATCAAAATATATTGCATCTGCTGGTTCACCTTTATCTATCCTGCTTATATTTCCTCAAATAACTGTAATAAATTTGTCAGGCATGACTTTCCCTTTGTTGATTATTCTGATGACTCAAAGACAGGTAGGAAACTAATTTGTGGAGAGGACATATTAACTTATCTATATTCCTGTGAAACCTTAAGTAGGTGGGCAAGATCTGACAAGTGAAGTATAATGTGGGAAGCTGAAATTCTCTACTTTGGTAAGAAGGATAAAAAAGAAGCCTATTATTGCCATGGTGATAGATTGCAGGGCTCAGGCCCAGACAGATCTGGGTGCCCTAGAATATGAATCATAGTTTAAGGCACAAGTACAGTAAGTAATTAGAAAATCTAACAGACAGTATAAAGAAGTCGAATACAAAATTAGGGATATTATGTTTCAGTTACATGGGGCAATGGCCGAGACCATATCTGGAATGGTTTTCACATCATTGATCTTAAAGATTAAAGACATACATATATGCATTGGAAGCAGATTAGGGAATGCTTACTACACTCGTACCCAGAATGGGTGCATTATCTTGTGGGAGAAGGTTGGACAGATTAAGCTGATATCTGGAGTTTAGAAAAGAGGCAACTTTATTCAGCTATGCAAGAACTTGAGGGATCTTGACAGGAAGGAGGTGGAAAGGATGTTTTGTTTGGTGCGAGAATCCAGAATTTGAGGTCAATATCAACGTTTCCTCTAAATTGCACAGCTGCTCAGAGGTTCCACACATGCCAGTTAGCACGTCAACGCATTGATCTCTGGTTCCAGAAGCTACTGCTGCACAGACCTTGGAGGTCTACACAGAAAAAAAAAAGGGGGAAAACATGTCGCTGTTTAAAGATAAGGATCACCCACATAAGACAGAGACATAGTAATTTTCTCAGAGGGTTGAGTGCCTTTGGAACTCTCCTCAAAAGGAAATGGAACCAGAGTCTTTGAATATTTTTCAGGCAAAGGTCAATAGATTTGCATTAAGTAATGGGTGAAAGGTTATTGGGAGTAGGTGGGATTGTGGACTGGTCAGATCAATCTTGATACTTCTGAATAGTGAAGCAGGCCCGAGGGGTCAACTGCCTTCTCCTGCTTCTTATTCATACATTCCTGTATATTTTATACTTCCCTGGATGGGTGTCACTCCAACAACACTCAAAGATCAACACCAAGCATACTTGCATCCCATCTACCACTGTGAACATTCATTCACTCCAGTGCAACATAGCAGGAGCAGTGTGCACCAACTCGAAGATCCACTGCAGCAACTCACCGAGGCTCCTTTCAAACCCATGGCTTCTTACCCCATAGAAGAACAAGGGCAGCAGATACACGAGAACACACCAGGTGCAAGTTTCCCTTATAGTTCCAAGGCAGAGTGATCCGTAACTCAATCACCATTCTGTCACTGGGACAAAATCCTGGACTGTCCATTTTAGCAACATTGTCAATGCACCCACAATCTATGGACTGCAGTGGTTCAGGAAGGCAACTAGCTCACCACCTTCATAAGGTCAATTAAGGATGGGTTAAAAAATGCTGGCCTTTCCAACGATGTTATGAACGAATTTTTAAAAATTCACTGTCTTACAGGATAAACTGATGCTAATGAAGTTAATACATTGCTTGTTGTTACAGGTAAAATAGATGAAAACAAACCGTTATTCATAATTACCTCAATGGAAAAGCACTCCAGCGATTAACATAGTTGTGAAGTTAAATGCACAGCATAATGGGAAATAAAAGCCACCAGTAGACAACTCTGTACTATAGAGCATTACACTGCAGCACCAATGTGCTGTTCTCTAGCAACAGCCTCAGTATTCGTGATTCCAACTTGACTCAAGTGGCCACCAAGTTGATTCTTTACTTGAAATTTTCATATTTCAACTTGTTTTTACCTTGAACCTTCTGGGCAGGAGGCATATTGAAAGTGCAGTGGTTTCAGGAAATTCTCCAACAGTGTAATTGCAAGTGGAACATGTGAAATTCGTGAAACATCAGAATATTCTAAACTTGATGGAAGCCTATGATTAATTAACATGTAAAGTGATTTGTAGTAACCTGCAAATAAATAAAAGATGTGTTAACAGGTCTGGGGATTAAAAAAAAAAGATATTGTACAATTCCCTTTAATTTGTTAATAGGTACTAAATACTGGATTTCCCAAGAAATCTGTTACTGTCAACAATAAATAACAATACATGTATTATGTTGACCTCAGGTTCTGTGTCACTAGCCATTAAAACTCTTAACAAAGTTCTAATCCTTCTGGCATACTCAGCACACTTACAAGAAATTAAATGGGCATTTGTTAATATATTGCCAATGGAGATGAGGTGCAATTCAGCCCTAACGTTTTCTAAGGAAACGGTTTATAGTCAGGATACTTAAAGCTCCATTTTTCCAAATCCAGGTTTATCTCCAGCTGGAACAAAATGTAACCTACAGAATATTCACCTTTGTAAATATCGGGGTTCTAACGTTCAAGAATAAATGTAGCCTAACTTATGCAATTGAAATCTTATTTAGAACAGCACATTTATAAATCACAATTATGCTAGATTTGATGTTTTTTAAAAAAGAAAAAATGGCACATTAATAATGTACAAGATACAACTCCAAATATGCAGGTCAGTATAAAAGCAAATTATAGACATTATTGATACCACAGATTAAATATAAATGATAATACTGGCATGCTTTGCTGCCATAACGTAGATAAACTCTGTATTCTATGGTTAAATGTTGAAAACCAAAACCGTTCAGCAAGATTGAGGTACAAAAGGTCTTTATATCACAAACCAATTATTTAAGCAAGAGGATACCAGTTTTAGACATCTTTAAAACACATTCTGAAAAGATTTCAATCATGTTATTAGAAGTCACTAACCTTTCTGAACCATGTAGTGCAATATTTGTTCAATCAATGATGCTACAATATTGGCATCCTGTACAATGGGCGTATATGTTTTTTCTGAGGAAAAGGTCTCAATCATCCTCAAAGGCACAGTAACATTCAAACTTTCATTGTCACAGCTCTTCAGTAACCTATGAAACAAAAATAAGTCTGTTACTTGAAGAATTTAAAGTAATCAGATAATTATTTTTAAAGTCTGTGATTTGACCCAGAAACAGGAGTCGGCCACTGGACTTCTTTTCCCCTTCGAGGTCACAACCGATCTGCATCCTCATTCCATATACCCACCTTCATTCTACATCCATTAATATGTTTGGTTGACAGAAACCTATCACTCAGATTCTCAAGTTGTAAAGCCATCAACTCCAATTTGTCAGAGGTCTGAACTTCTAAACTACCATCTGCATTTCAAAGTATTTTCTATCATCACTCCTGAAAGCTTTAACTTATAGACAATGTCTTCTAGTCCTAGGTTTTGAAACAATACCAATAGTCTTGCAGCACCTTATTAATTCCCCTCAATACCCTACAAGCCAGGATCAGATCCTTACGCTTTTCAATTCTAGGGAATAACACTAATTTGTGTAACCTCTTCCCGTAGCTCAAACCATTCTTGGTATAAAATTTACCCTCAAGTCGCCATTGTCCTACCAGACAATAGAACTACTCTAATTAGAAAGATGCAATTGGTGGTTGTTTAAGTGGAGGGTCACTTATCTCAGGCAAGGTTGAGAAGGTAGGACACCTTCAAGGTGATCTCAGCTGGATGCAGAATTGAACCCACTCTATTAGTGTTACCCTACAATGCAAACTAGCTGTCCAATCAACTGAGCTGTACCCTGCACTCCCCCAAGGCTGAAAAAATCACTTAGTCATATTTGCCAGAACAGATCACAATGCTTCAGGTCATCTAACTAGATCTTTTCAACAATGTGCATGCTTTGACTAATTGCTCCCCAATATTAAATTCCATTTTGTTGCATAATTGGACACTGTTCCCATTTTTGTCTGTAATAATGTAGCTGCATTTTAATTAGAATGGTGCACATTGCCACAATGAACTACATGCAAAACTAAAGGGGTCTGTATTTCAATTATAGAGCTTTGCTATGAAGACAGTCATGATTGAATGGTCTGGTGGCTAGAAGAGTGTCTGAAAACAATTAGCAATTCAAATATATCAGCTGTACCGATATATAGAATTCAAGACAAAGGTCAACACTCTCCTCTTGTGATAAAATTGTTGTTGTGAAGCAACTTCTTTTAATATGGTACTTAGTTGTTATTAAGTGAGTCATCTTTTAAAAAGGAGCCACTTTTCATCAAAATTAAATTGTATAAAAGTTCAATATTTCCCTTTTGCTCTATAAGCTCAAGAATTAAAGTCTGCAATTAGTTTGAGTTAGGTCACGTTTTTCCTTTTGCTCATTACCTATGAGCATATGAAGAGTACATCCTGCTGTATTTTGAGAAAGGGCTTTGATATCCCTGCTTCACAAAATAGTTGTACTTATGCACTGGTCTCAGATATCGTTCTGTAAAGGTTTCAGGTATAAAACTAGTTTTGTAATTTCTATACTTATTTTAAGACTGGATAAAGTGCCACTGCACTCTTTTAAGCTATTCATTTTTAGTTAAATCATACTAAGTATATGGAATGAGGTGCCAGAGCAAGTGACAGAGGCAGGTGCAATTACAACATCTAAAAGACATTTGGACAGGTAGATGGCTAGAAAAGGTTTAGGAGGGATACGGGCCAAACGCAGGCAAATGGGACTAGTTCAGTTTAGGAAACCCAGTCAGCATGGACAAGTTGAGCTAAAGGGCCTGTTTCCATGCTGTATGACTACGACCAAGCACTGGCATGTCCCTTCAAACTCGTGATCAGGTCTTTCAACTCGACCAATATGCATTTTGATAAGAATACTATGGAATTTTAATACCTACATAACACACAATGCGGGTGACCAGTTTCAAAATAATGAATGACACCCAACAGCATATGGCTCTTATCTCAGATAAGTGGACAAGGAAACTTCAAGAGGTATTGCATATTACAGGCACCGCATTATCTTAATAGAAACCCATTAATTTCAATGATGGGACAAAGGAAATGCTTTCATGATGGCACTATTTAACAGGTGACCGACACCTACAAGTGACAACCATTCTAAAACTATGGGAGGCTGATGGGGGGAGAAAAGGGAAAGTAGTAGGACACTTGGCCTGTTATGGTTGCCTTGCTATTCAATATGATCAAGTGCCTTCTATGTACCCTATCCCCATAACCCTGTACGCCACTGCTAACCAGAAACACACACTACCTTAAACATGCCAAAAAGATTGAGCTTACACAAAGTCCTGTGGTACAGAATTGCAGAAAGTTCACAACACGTTGTCAAGCATAAACTCTTTTACAAATCTGTGCTTGCTCTCTGTCTGATCAGCTAACTATTTCAACATTTTCAGTCACCTAATCTTCAATTACAGATTCCTGAAATATACCCTACCAAAAAAATTAGGCTTAATCATCTCCAATTTCAGAAATTTTCTCCTTCACCTTTCTTCAATAGCAAGGGGTTAATTTTCCCGACCTAAAGGAACAGACCCCAATGAAGATAACTCCGACAACTAAGAGTATTTGTGAAGTTCTCATCTACTTCCATTGAGAGACTGGAAAGAAAGCTATCTGGCCCAAAAGATCTGCCCCTTCTCTATTATTTTTATGTCCTATTTGATGACATTAATTATAAAAACCTGTAAGAATGATAGTTTATTCTCAGTATTATTAAATTTTGCTATCAAAAGACTTTTAGAAGCTAAGAAATGAACAATCATCAGTTATTCTGTCAAAAGTGATGGCTTTCTCCAAAGGGGATTGATTTGCAGCTTCAAAGAAGTTTAAAGGCACCAACAACCCATCAACCCAAGGACCGATTTTCAAGTGTGAAACTGGATGACAATGAATAAGTGGGCTGCTCAAACTATAGGATAACAAGGTGTAGAGCTGGATGAACACAGCAGGCCAAGCAGCTTCAG
>NC_063333.1:19232812-19257393 GCF_021869965.1 Rhincodon typus
GAACAAACTGTGGTTAAGGGTTGGGTGTTCAAGAAGATGTCAAATGGAATATTTTTTAAAAATGCATTGGCAGATTCTTACCAATACTGACATGGGAGAAATGGCTAAAAAAAAAAAATTTGTTTCCTTCTGAGACAAATCAAGAATTCCTATAAGCACATGCTGGTATTTTTTTATAGCTACATTCTGTGCAGTTTTGGTTATATAAAATTTCTAACATGTCTACAGTACAGCAGTTAAATCTTCAATTAGCATTCCCATAAAGCAGAAGTCACTGCACCGAATCATCTGGTTTGTGTGTATGCTGTATATCTGATTTAATGTTTAGTTTGTTTAGCTATTTCAATAAGATTGCCTTAATTCAACTGGTAGCATTCATATCCAAATCAGATTTCGGAATATAATTTGATTTCAAGTCAATAGTGAAAAAAAGTCACTTCATTATTTAAGATGCTGTCTGTCAAATGACACAGTAAGTGGAGGGCATTTCTGTTCTTCAAGCAGCTGTAAAATATTATTGTTTCAGAATTCAAAAAAAAATAGAATCTCGTATTCCGGTTAAACTCGCTCTCCACTCCCCGCTCCCCCCCCCCCCGCCGCCTCTGTGCCTGTTCTTGCCCACTCTCGGCTCCCTGTTTGCTTTGGGCAGTTCCCTCGTGCTTGTGTGCGAGTGGTGGAGGAGCTGAAAACTTAAGGTGCCAATTAAGTGGGTTACTTTGACCTGGATGGTATTAAGCTTCATGAGAGTTGTTGCAGCTATTTGCAACCACGTGATGGAAAACAGTTTATCTCACTGACTTGTTCCTTGTTGCTTGGGAGTCAGATGAGTTAATTACTAAGCATTTCCAGCCCCTTAATCTGCTTTTGTTGCCCCTTTGTTTATGTCGCTGGGTCAATTCAGTTTTTTTGGTCAATGGTGATCCTCAGGATGTTAAGGACAGTGGATTCAGCAATGGTAATAGCTTTCAGTTTCAAGGTGTTGGTTAGCTTCACTTGCTGGACATGGCTATTGTCAGGCAGAGAAATAACTTGCTATTTCAGTTTGGGCTTGATTGCTGTTCACGACTTGTTGCAAATGGGTGTGGACTGCTGTTACCTGAAAAGCTGCTCATGGAACTGAAGACAGTGTAACCAGTCTCATGCATGACCTTTCTGATGGACAAAATGTTAGGATACAACTGAAGATGGCTAATCCAAGGACACTACTGTGTAGAACTCACTTAGTGACATTCTAGGGCTGAGGTGATTGGCCTCAATCAACACAAAAAAAAATGATCTTTTGAAAGTGGGTTTGGAGATCCCTTGCAAGAGAAGGGAATCTGAGACCAATGACATAATAGCTGAAACAGCCTTTACAGCTGGTGGAGCAGAAACAACTAGAATTGAGGTGCATGGATATTAGGGAAGTGGATCTGGAGGAAATCAGAGTTAGGATGCGTGTGAGGTCTTGACACAAATTTAAAATGCTGATCCAGAAAAAATTGGTAGCTCCAGAAAACTGCTAAATTCAAAATTTTCATGAACCCAAAACAAACATTGAAGAATTGCAGTCTTAATCCTTTCTGTTCATTATCCTTCCATGAAGTAATTTTGTATTAAAACTTGAAGCATTTTCACGCCATCCTGAAGTCCAGAGAGACACATGCAGCAACAAATACAGATTTCTTTTTGCAGTGAGAAATTTTGAAACATAGGCATACAGTATGGAAACAGACCTTTCGGTCCAAATCATCCACGCTGACCCAAGTTTCCCAAACTAAACTAGTCCCACTTGCTTGAGTTTGGCCCATATCCCTAAAAACCTTTCCTATTCATGTAACTGTCCAAATGTCTTTTAAAAAGTTGCAACTGTACCTGCAACTACCACTTCCTCTGGCAGTTCATTCCACAAATGAAACACCCTCTGTGAAAAATGTTGCCCTCCAATCCCTTTTAAAATCTTTCTCCTCTCACCTTAAAAAATATGTTCTCTAGTTTTGAATAACCCCAGCCTAGGGGGAAAGAAACATTCTAAAGAGCAAATGTTTGCAATAAAAGAGATATAAATACTTCTGCCAATCCTGTGTTGTGCTCAATGATGTTCATTGCAAAACAGGAATGTAAATAATGTACTGAAAGCTTATTAGCTGCTGTCTTAGTTTAGGAGTGTTTATAGCTGCCAGAGGAAGTAAGATATCAGTGCAACTGTCAATGCTCGATTAAGATAATTAGCTTTTTGTGGACTAATTACACAAGGACAGGATGTGAGGTTTCAAGAACATTGCTGCTGCTGAATTGGGATGTATGCATTTATTGCTGCAAATAACCTGCCTCCCTGGGTAATAACCACTGATTTTAAATGCATCATCACACTACTAGTGTTTACTAGTGAACTCTTTGTAAAGGTGTTTACTGAAGTGGAGAAAGCAAGACCATGGCTGTAATTGTATGAGCACAGCTGCCATTTCCTGTGGAATGCCTAGCTCTAAATCAGCAATTTTACAGAGAATCAGCACAGTAGAATGGCCCAAAATCCTTCATTATAAACTTATTTATAGTCTTCAATTAATTGGCCATGAGTCACTACATTTTTCACCTACTTTGTCCTTTTCCTGCTTTTTATATAGCAAAAATGTTATTTTACAAAAGAATTTTGTTTTTTTTCGTTAGATCTTTCAACTTTATTAGTATTGATTTTGGTCATTTAAGGATGTAGGTATTTGTATCAAAACAATTCGGTTTTCTAATCTAATATCTCCTTATATGGCTTGGTGTCCTGCTTTATTTCAATTACTTCTAGAAGCACCGGAGGTCCTATAAACATAAGTTGTGAATTTCAAGAGCCCCTTGATTAGCATCCTATGCCTCTATCGTTCAGTATTTCTTGTCCTTTAAGGCACATATCCCCCCCTATTGGCAATCACTGTAAGTCAATATGAAGTGAATCAATAGACAGGGATTGATTTCCAGAGGGCAGTCCAAAACCCCTCTGGTATAAAAATAGCAAGTATTGGAAATAAACAGCCTGTAAGCTACTAAACCGAGAAGAATCAAGTTAATATTTCAATTCTTCAGAGCTTGAAACCACATGAGTATGGTAATTAACAAGCAACAAAATGGAAGAGTTTGAGAGAACACCAGTAAACTCAGGAATGCTGATTCTTACTTTGAAACAGTGGTACTTGTATATAATGGAGGAGAGGGCAGTTGTAATGATCAAACAATAGAGTCAAATCATGATGGAAAGATTTGAATTTTTAAAAAGCTGTAAACTCTTAAATTTCTAACTTCTCCTGGTACTGATGAAAGGTAAGCCATTTAACACTGCTTTGTCCCCAATAGGTGTTGCCTAACATGCTGAATATTACCATCATTTTCTGTCTTTATTTCTTTAAAAGATGACATGTTTTGGCTGCCATGAGTTGCAAGTAGTCAAAATCATTGTTTTCTCGCTAGAGTATGAATGGAATTCAACCTACATTCTATTGCTTTGTGATGCTCGATTTTTGGTGTTTGGGTGTACTGTACGTTTTGAATTTAGTTTTATTTATTTAAGTTCCAGTAGGTCTCAGAAGTTAAGTCATTGGTTGAATTGGAGAAAACTGTGAAATGGGGAAGATTACTTGTACTTCTCCTAGAAGTTTGTACATTTGCTTGATAATTTTAAACTGATTTTGAATATTTTGCATTGTCGTGACTTGGCTCTTTATGCCACAATAATTGAGTGTGAGGTTGTTTTGGCAAGTTCTGTAATAAGTGATCAAGCCTAAAGTTGAGGTCTTGTCACAAGAGCCACTTGCTGCTCCTCTCATAACTAGCTGTGCAAACAGCATTTTAAACTTTACTCTTCAATGTTTTTAATATGTTACTCGGCAGTGTTATAACTGTTGCTTTCCATTGCTTCGGTGCTAAAAATGTACTATGTACAAAATCATTTTTGTGTATTCAGTACAAAGGGAGTAAATCGAATTTGGGTCCGGTACCAAATTTGGTGTTGAATTGAAAAGGATTTACATGTCTTTACTGGTAGAGTTTCCCGATCAACAAATGACGACATTTTTTTAAAATTTGCATCTACATAGGTTTAGAAAAGTACATCAATATAAGTAACAATAAGCTGAGTGGGGCAGGAAGAGATAAATTTGTTCGGTGATAGTGCATCAGAGAGTAAGGTCTTGGATAGCAGTAGAAAAATAATTTGTCACTTTACCTGAATGTTTGGAGCATCTACAATATGAAGCATGAACTAGAGGCACAAATAGATATAAATGTTTCAGATATAATCACCATAAAAGGACATTTTCATTCATTCATGGAATATTGATGCCGCTGGCTAAGCCAGCATCTATTGCCCATTGCTAATTGCCCTGGAATTGTGTGGCTTGCTAGGCCATTTCAGAAGGCAGTTAAGCAACAGCTGTTTTGCTGTGGATCTGGAATAGCATGTAAGCCGATCAAGAAAGCCCAGCAAATCTCCCTCCCTAGAGGACACTACTGAACCAGGTGGGTTTTTATGACAATCAACAGTGGTTACATCATAATCATTTTGTTAGTTTTTTAATTGCAGATTTTTGTGGAATTCAGATTTCACCATCTGCTGTGATGGGATTCAAGCACAAATTCCCAGAGGATGAGAATATGGAGTTCTGAATTTCAAGTCCAGTGAGGTTATTACTGCCACTGCCTCCCCATAAACAAGTAAACAAATTTGGAAATAAATATTCCAGAGTATATAACATATTTTGAAAAGATAAGAATGAAAAATGAGGAGCGACAGTGATAGGGAATGATATGGAAGGACTTTAGTGAGTAGGTATCTTGGCCCTGACAATCAGGAGATAGAACCAGTATGGGTAGAAATCAGAAATAGCAAGGGGCAGAAAAAGTTGAAGGGAATTGTTTATAGGACCCCTTTACAGTAGTTCTCCTGTTCAGTGCAGTAACAAGAAATTACTGGAGCTTCTAACTAGGACATTACAATTGCGGAGAATTTTTAATCCTGGTAGAGACTGGGGAAAATGAAATTGGCAAATGCAATGTGAAAACTAAGTTGTGGAAAGCGTTTGTGACAGTTGCCTGAAACAATATGTTGTGGAACCAAGTGTAACTAAAACTATTTTAGATCTAATATTGTGGAATGAGATAAAGTTAATTAATAATTTCATTGGGAAAAAATCCACTAGGAAATAGCGATCATAATATTGTTTAATTTCATGTCACGAATGTAAGGCATTGTGTTTCAGATGCCATCCGATTGGTCAAACTACCAGTGTTGAAGTAAAACACTCTTGTATTTTAACTATAGTTAAAATACAAACAGCAGAATGAAGAATTGGAATGACCTAACTCTACTGGAAAACTTAAAGTTATAAATTATTCAATACTAAACAGCAACTGTTCCAATATAGTAACATCCCATAAACACACCCTTGGCAAAGGCAAATTCAGTAAAATAGATTGTCTCACATGCAGTTCCCCAGTCCAGGTACAAAGAATATCAAACTTAAGCTTTTTTTGTTGCAGGGCGAGATGTGTAGTGGCCTCCAAATCCCAACAGCTACTGAAAGCTGAACTAAAATCCTGTTTCTGTGTGAGCTTGACCCCACCTCCTCTTGTTCCTTCTATTGTTCCAAATTTAAAAGAAAAGAGTCCCAGACCTCAAGGTGTTTACTTTATTCGCTTGGAACAGACCGCTCACCACCTCTGTCTCAAATTCTCTTTTTTAAAAAAAGGGCAAAGTACACCTCTCCAAACCATAGTGATGTCACAGTCGCATATGAAAACAACATACTTGAAACACAAAACAGATCTTAGTCAGTTACCAAGGTATGAGGTAGGCTCAGTCGGTTTGGCTAAACCATCTAAAAGGTATGAAGTTAAATAAGCAGTGAGAAACATTTTAAAGAAAATTCAAAATAGTTCAACCAAAATACATTTCATTGAAAAACCAAAACTTAGTGAGAAGTAACCATCTCTAGTCTCTTTTGGAAGCCAAAGAACACAATAGTTACAAAGAGGCTTCTAATGTTGCCAAGGTTAATAAGACTGGGCACTTGGAGCATTTTAAAAATCAGCAAAGGATCACCAATAGCCTGATAAGAGGGGAAAAATGTGTAAACTAACCAGGAATTTAAAAACACATTGTAAGACCTTTCATTAGTGTATTAGGAGGAAGGCAGTCATAAAACAATTACAAATAAATTGTCATGGGGAATTGGCAGATGTTGAACAAATATTTTGGCTGTTGGGACAGTAGAAGACACCTACTAGGAACCAGAAATAGAGGTGAATACAAGCAAATTAAGGCAATTAATGTCTGCAGAGAAAAATGCTAGGCAAGCTTAAGGAACTCAAGTCTTTTACAAGTTGAGTGCTTACAACTTGAGTTTCAAAAGAGAGCAGCTGCAATTGTGTAAGCTCTGGCAATGATTTACATAACTCTCAATTCTGGAATGATCCCAGAAGATTGGAAGTTAGCAGAAGTAACATTAGTGTTTTGGTGCAAGCTGAGTGGCACAAATAGGTTTCTGAATAAAAGGCATTTGACTTGCACTCCTTACAATAACTCACAAGAATACCAATGTAAAGGGAAAGCAACATTTATATCCTATAAAAGGAAGATGCTAACTGGTTGGCAAGTGGACTCCGGTGGAAGTGTTGCCATGGAAAATTTACCAGTTAGCTTATGACTGGTAGTTAATAGCCAAGTTTTGTTTAAATTTGAAATGAGGTAGGTTGACTGATTTAGTTGAGGCGTTGTCTTGAGCAATGAGCCGGAGATAGTGTCACCTATTTTTAGTGGGTTGAAACAGGTGCGGTGTGTGTACATGTTCATTTTGTCAGTAAAATCAGAGCTCTGTATATGAATATGTCACTTCCGGAAAGTGCAAGTGTGTGACGCTGAGAGCCCAACTTAATCCTAAACTGTCTTTTATGAGCAATACTGCAATGTAGTAATGCCTTTTAAGAAAGGAAGGAGAAAGAAAAATATGAACTATAGGCCATTTTACCTGACACATTTCCTCAAATCTATTTTAGGTAAGTTGTAACAATCCCTTTTAAGAAAAACACAGTTAAAACAAGTAAACGTAAGGAAGGGCAATTCTATTTGGTGTACATGTTAACTTGATTGAGAATGTAACTGATGGGGTGGTTAATGGACAACCTGGAAATGGAGTGTACTTGCATTTCGAAAAGGGATTTGAAAGGTGCCTCACAAAAGATCAATAAACAAAATATGGACTCATGGAATGTTTCATGATATATTAGCATGGACAGAGGATTGGTTAATAGGATGCAGAGAATAGAGAAAAATGGGACAGTTTCTTGTTAGCATGCTGTGACTAGTGAATAATGCAAGGATTAGGGGTGGACCTTGGCTATTTACAATCTCTATTAATGACTTGGAGTCAAGTATGACAGTTTGCTAACAATCCAAAACTGTGGGAATGCAAGCATTGAGGAGGACACAGAAGCTGAAAAGTGATCATGACCGATTTAAGTAAGTGGACCAAAATGACAGATGGAGTATATATAAGTCTATATACTTGGACCTCCAAAGAATGGGAGGTGATCTCTTTCAAACATTCAGGATCACGAAGTGGCTTGCCAGGATTGATACTTGGTTTCTCCCAGCCGGAAAATTTAGAGCAAGAGGGCACAGTTTCAGGATGAGTGGTAATGAAATTTCTTGACTCAATGCTCTGGATCTTCTGGAGTTCTCTACACTGGAAAGTTGTGGATCTGCTGTCATTGAATCTGACTCGGGTGCAGATTTTTAACTCCCAGGATCAGGATCCGGATCGGAATCGTGGACAGCAGGAGGGAAAGTAGGGATGAAGCCCATGATCAGTCACGGTTATAATGAATGACAGGGTAGGGTTGACAGGCCATATAACGATTGTTCTTATTTTTGATTTTTGTTCTGTTCTGATCATTTCACTGGTAACTGAGGTTATGCATGCTGCTGTGCAGAGGGACCTTGGTATCCTTGTGCATGAATCACAGAAGCTTGGTTTGCAGGTACAACAGGTCATGAAGAAGGGAGGTCAGGGAGGACAAAAAGCAGGAGGTCATGTTGCAGCTGTATAGCATACTGGTGAGACCCCTCCATCCACGCCCCCGCCCCCCACTGGTGTACTTAATGCAGTTTTGGTCTCCTTACTTGAGAAGGGATGCACTGGCACTGGAGGGGATGCAGAGGAGATTGACGAGGTTGATTCCAGAGTTGAGAGGATTGGTTTATGAGGAGAGGCTGAATAGACTGGGATTATATTCATTGGAATTTAGAAGAATAAGGGGGCATCTTATAGAAAGATATAAAATTATGAAGGAAATAGATAAGATAGAAGCAGGGAGGTTGTTTCCACTGGCGGGTGAAACTAGAACCAGAGGGCATAGCCTCAAGATTAGGGGGATCAGATTTAGGACTGAATTGAGAAGGAACTTCTTTACCCAGAGGGTTCCGAATTCCCTGGCCGGTGAAGTAGTTGAGGCTTCCTCATTTCATGTTTTTAAAGCTAAGATTTTTTTTGAACAGTAAAAGAATTAGGGTTATGGTGAGAGGGTGGGTAAGCAGAACTGAGGCCATGAAAAGATCTTATTGAATGGCAGAGCAGGCTCAAAGTGCCAGATGGCCTATTCCTGCTCCTGATTCTTGTGTTCTTATGCTCGATGCTTAGTTCCAACAAGTTTATTCTGATGTTTGCTGGAATATTTTTCTGAAATTGTTGCGAACGTATTGTTGACAATAATTGTGTTTCCCCTATATTGCTTGAGACAGATTTGAGACTTCATGCATTTAATGTGAAGTCAAAGTCTCAAAGCCTTTTTTGTTTGCAAGTATATACTTTAGTCATGAAATATCTAAAACTCCATTCAAAATCACTCCAAGTTTAGACATTCTGGAAGAAGCAAAGTACAATTTCTCTCCATTGAGCATGTTGCACTCTTGGGTGTCTCAGTTCATTTCCAATACATGTGACATATACCAGATATGTTCCAGAACAAGCGTATAGCCTGAAGTGTTGTACAAGTTTCCAGCCTCTTGGTAAACCCTGGTTGAAAGGTTTTAGATAGTGGCATTTCTCGCTGCATTTTTGTGGCTTTAATGTGTTGTTTAGAATCAGTGATCTCCTTTTCCCACAGACCTTAAGGCATTAAGTGGTCAAAGGTGTTTTCTCAATGCAAACCTTTGCATGAAAGTCAGATAATACAGCAAGGTCCAACTGTTTAGCAGCAGGTGGGACCTCAACACAAGCTTGACAGGGATGACTATCCTAAACAGTGGAGGCCCTGTGCATACACTGTCACCATCTTCTGCTCTGATTGTTGTTGCTCCATAGACACAGGAGCATCTGCGACCTGTTTGAATTGGTTTTGGAAACCAAGGTAAACAAAGGCAAGAACAAAATTCTGTTCTTGAGGAACAGGGCCAACCAGTCCTTGCCTCCTTCACTGTCTGGATGAATTATCTGGAAGTGCTGGGAATATGGTTTGAAGCTTGTGGTAAAAATTGGGAGGAGCATGTTGCCAAGGTAAGGCAAAACTTGACATATGGGAGCATTGTTGCCTCTCCATTATGGTTAAGAACCTGGTCTCATCAGGTGTGAGGTGCTCTTGGTGTTGGTATACAAGGTGCAAGTCTGGTCCATTCCCTGATCTTGGGCTTGAATGGTCATGTGAGCCATCTTCTACTTTACCTGGAGGTCAAAAATAGATAACATCTGCAGCGCCACCATGTACAAAACTCTGAATGAAGGGAGGGGTAAAAACATACCCAGCATTGTCCTCAACTTGATGGCTACCTTTGTGTATGGCTGCATAAGCTGTGTGTGTGCAAACACCAAGTTACACCGAAGACTTTTTTTGATGACCCTTTCCACTTTTGAAGATGTGCCGTTTTGGCGATTGCTAAACTGAGATGTTGCAGACCTTTTGTTTTGGAATGATATGCTTCTATTTGAAAGAAAAGTGTGCACTCAATGACCTGATGCATTCTGCCTTTCTAAAAGGAAACTTATTTCTGTTCTTCTTTGTCATGGATCACCTTGTAGCTAGTCAACAGCCCAATCTTTTTTCTTTTCTACACTTGTTTGTGAAAGCACTGAACTGTTCACCTGAGGGTCTTTTACAAAGACCTGATTTAAGTACATGTAAATAAACTTCCAGATAATCCATCACTAATCATTGAGATCATCGAATATGAAACTGAAACATTCATTTCCCTCGACTCCCAATATAGAAACAAACTTAAAACTATACATGGTTCTGTCCCCTTTAGAACCCAAGTTTCCAAATAATAAAATATCTTTAACCTTCACAAGTTTTTCTACATCAGTCATGAAGCCTTAAACTCTTTCCCTTCACCCAATGAATTATTTTAAATGCTACAAAACCAGTTATGTTCCTTTGCACTTGCCATTTGATATATGTAAGTGTTAGAACCAAGTATAAACTATGTTGAATTTTCCAAGACATTGAACAGGAAAATGTGTTGTCATTTACTGATCCAAACAGAGAGATGAAGGAAATAAGGAATTGCTAAAATTTGGAACAAAAATGGATATTGTTGGAGAAACCCAGCAGGTCTGGCAGCATCTATGATGTGAAGGCAGAGTTAATGTTTTGGGTCCAGTGATCCTTGTTCAGAACTGACCTGAAACATTAATTCTGCTTTCTCCCCACAGGTACTACCAGACATGCTGAGTTTCTCCAGCAATTTCTGTTTCTCTTTCAGATTCCAGCACCTGCAGTTTTTTGGTTTTTTTTTTTTTTTGTTTGAACCAAATCATGCATTTCAATACAAGTAGCAATGTGCAAATGATGCACTTACAAAATTACATCTTGGAAGAATTTTATTTTCTAGTTAAGGAAGTAAACATGGCTTTAAAAATGCCATTACTGTCCTCAAATATATTGAAGAGCTTTACAGATGTCGAATTATTGAAACCTGTTTTTCATACCCCTTGTGATGTTCCAAAATTTAAATTTTCATGAAAGAAATACTTGTCAACTTTTTAACTTGCCCCTTTTCAATATATTGCAAAATGTGTTTTTGAATATTGTACTCCCTGCTTTTTTGAGAAAACAATGATTTGCTATTGTAAGCTGTCATGTATAGTGGATGATTATGTTGATGGTGCACTGAACAAAAGTTTTAACTTCAGAAATTTAGGAATAGCATACTGTCTTAATCTGGGCATGTTGCTTAAAATTTTTATGGTTGCTTCCAGACTTCTGTATAGTTTGGCTTTCAACGCAAGATTCATGCGACATCTTTGGAATTTGATCACCTCTGTCACAACGAAAATGATCACCGGGTAAGAATATAGATCTGCATGTCCAGCAATCTTCACTGTTGAGCATCTTTGAACAGAGCATTGTTTAATGTTACCAGTTATGCTGACGAGCACTTACGTCACACGTGATGAGTAGTTATTTCTTATTTAAAAGATTGGATGAATTATTAGACTAGAGGTACAGTGGTAAATTAGTAGTAGGAAATATTTAAAAAAAAAAAAAAAACAGTTTTCAACAAACAACTCGAGAAAGATCTTTTCATGGTTTACTCTGGAAGTTAGATAGCATTGAATTAAAAGAGGCTTTTAATGTTGTAACAACTATTGACGAGCAGGAAGAACAAGTTGTGTTGCGTTCCCTGGTTTTGGTATTAGGACAGTTGTTCTTGCTGATAAATATTAGTGATTAGTTTGCAGATGACCCTAAACCTAGAGGACTTGTAAACAGTGAGGAGGATAGTGTGGAACTCCAAAAGGACATTGACAAATTGGAGGAGTGGGCAGATAGGTGACAGATGAGGTGATATGTCTTGATTGGAAGAATATTGAAAGAATAATTTGGGATGCATTCTAAACGGACTGCAGGAGCAGAGAGAGTTGGGTGTAAATGTGCTCGGATGGGAGGGCTGCTTGAGAGAGCGATTCTTACAGCATTCTAAAGTATCCTCGGTTTTATTGGTAGAGGCATAGAGCATAAGAGCAGGGAGATGATGTTCAACTTGTTTAAGACACTTTGTTAGACATCAATTGGAGTATTGTGTACATTTTTGGAAGGATGGGAACGCGCTGGAGAAAGTCCAGAAGAGATTTAGACGAATGGTTCCAGAGAGACTTCACTTACGAGAATAGATTGAAGTTGCGATTTTTCTCCTTTGAGAAATTCTCTTAAGAGGCTAAGAAGAGATCTGATAGAGGATTTCAAACTCAAGTGGGCTGGATACATGCAACATACAGGAACCCTATTCTGAACTTTATTACTTTCCCTGTTACAGTGAATTCACCTTGGTATTTCCTGCATTTGTGCTATCTATTTCCTCTAATAGTCCTCTGTGGTATTATCTTCTTATTCCTACATCCCTGCTTAGTTCTTTGAAACCCTGCCCAAAAGCATTAGCAAGTTATCTCATGAGATAATTGGACCCAGCTCTGTTTAGGTGCGATCCATCTGGGCTGTACAAGTCCTGTCTCTTCAAAAGTGATATTCTAAAACCTGAAACCTTCCCTTGTGTACTTTTTCTACCCATGTATTCATCTTTATTCCCCTCTTTCTAAACTCGTGCAGAATACTGCGAGTTATCTGGAGATTTCTATCATTGAGCTCATGCTTGCTAATTTCTTACCTAACATCCCTTTTGCTATTTGTTGGTACCAATATGAGCAATGACTGCTGACTGTTCACTGTTCCTCTTTGGTACTCTGTAGTCGTTCCGTGACCTTGGCACCAAGGAGGTAAATAGCATCTTGGATTTATGTCTGACTGCAGAAATGCCTGACAGTTTCCTAGCTGTCCTATCGCGGTTGCTCTTGCCGTCTTTTTCATGTCTCTCTTTACAGCTGAGCTAACTGGTGCCGTGGACCTGACATTTGCTGTACTCCCCACATGAATATCACTTTGATCTGTATTCAGAACTGAAAATTGGTTCAAGATGGGATGCACTTGGAGGACTTCGATCCCACCTGACTGTTCCTTATTGACTATCTGGTGATCACCTGTTTCTCCCCCCTCCTCACATTGTCTTAGCCAAGGCATTACCATATCTGTAGATGCACAAAGACCTCAACCTCACAAATGTGTTGCACCGATGCCAGCAGGTGCTGAAGCTCTGGAACACTGAACTTCAACTGCTGCAGCTAATTTCTGTGTGAGCAGTTTCCTATGAAAATAGTTATCCAGGATGCAAATCCATTCCGACTTGGAGCAGAATTTCCACTCCAGGGACTGGAACTGCTCTGCTATTGTGCTATCTCTTTAGTAATACTTGCTACTTAATAATTAGATTCACATCCATTTAGTTCTTATATGCTGATGTCACTTACTTATAGGGAGATAAACTGAAATGTTTCACTTAACGTAAAACTGGGAAACACTTAGATAAAAAGTATATTGGAATTTGGCAGGTGTAACCATTGCTATCGAAGAAAACATAGCAAGAAAACAGGGAATGTTAGGTAATGACTAGTGTTCATTCTTAAGGAGATAGAAACAATGCACTTAGAAAATCATAGTTCGGTTAGTCAAAATACTTTCACACATTTGTGTTTGACAATTTTAAGCTTTTTGAGGGTGTAACCAGTATGGTACATAGAGAGGAACCAGAAAATGTATCTCTGCAAATGCAAAAGGCATTTGGGAAAGATGACAAAAATAAATATGCAAGGTGAGGGCTCATGGAATTTGGATTAATAGGTTGGGTGGAGGAGTGTTTTCGAGTTGGTACGCTTGCAAGCTGGCATGCTGTGATTAGTGGAGTGCCACAAGAATCAGTGTGGCACCGCAACTCTTTGGAATCCATTTCTGATTTGGATGAAGGCATGTGATATAATATTTCAAGCTTGCTGAAGATTCCAATCAAATGTAAGCTGAGGAAGACATAAACAAGGCTGCATTGAGACCTAGATAGGGTCAGTGAGTGGGTAATGAGCTGGCAGATTGGTTTCAATGTGTGGAAGTGAAAGGTTATTAACTTTGGCAGCCAGAGCAGAAAAGCAGTATATTTTTTTAAAATGAATGAAAATTTGTAACTGTTGATCTTCAGAGGTGCTTATATGTACTTGTACAATGAACACTCAGCACACAGGTACAGCAAGCAACTAGGAAGGCAAATGTTGTGTTGGCCTGAATTGCAAAGGGATTGTTTGTACCAACATAAGGTCTTGTTACAGTTTATATCTGGCTTTATTGGGATCATATCTGGAAAACTGAGATGCTTTAGTTTCCATAGTTGAGACAGGATATGCTTGCCTTGGAGGCAATACAGTGATGGTTTGTTTGTTGAATTCTGAAAGCAGACATTTGAATTGTGATGAGAGGCTGAGTAAATTGGTTCTATATAATCTGGAATTTGGGGAAAAAAAGAGAAGTGATCTTTTTGAAACCTGCAAGCCTCTGAAGAGGCTTGAAAGGTAGACATTGAGAAATTCTTTCTCCTGGCTGGGGAATCTAGAAAATAAGGGACAAAAATTCATGGTGAGGGCTTGATTTCTTTGAAATAAGAGGTGAAGTTTCTTTACTTTATGATTAGACATGCTCTGCAACAGTGTATCCACATTCCAGGAGAAATTTTTCTTGCCTGGAGGAATTAAAGAAAATGGGTAGTGGGCAGAAAAGTATATTTGAGCCAGAAAATCTGCTATGGTCATGTTGAAAGGCAGAGCCTGGTCAAGAGGTTGTATGGTTTATATCAGGCTTCTGTTTCTTCTTTATAGCACTTGCGATTTGTAAATCTTTCAGGAGTATTGGTAAGCGAAAATTTGACAAGCATCAGGGAGCTATTAGGACAAGTATACAAGGAGCTTCTCAAAGGAGAAAGTAGTAGTAGATAGGGCAGAGAGGTTTAGGCAAGAAAGGACAGCTGCCAGTGGTGGGGCAGTAGCAATTGGTGATATGCAAGACCAGATTTGTGATGTTGTCAAGATCAGTTGCATGAAAATTGATCAGTTGGAAGTTGCACATGTATGGAGAGGTAGAGCCATGATTCGTGTTGACTTGTCCCCTTGTCTTGTTATTATTTCTTGCAGTTTAAAAGCCCAACTGATCTCTCTTTGTTCTGTGCACGACAGAATTGATCCCCCTCAAGCTTATGTGAAATCAGTACAATGAATATCAATTAATGCACGCCAGTGAGGTATTCGATGGATGAAATTGATATGTAAGAGGGAAAATTTATTTGCATCACAAACCTTATCTTGGACTAGCACCATTTATTGACTTTGTTCATTATCATCAGTGGCTCAAACATAAATGCTAGTCATCATTATTGTATGTTTGCTCACTGCACGACGCAGGTTTTTTCTCTCCACTGGTCACCTGGTTTCCACCACACAATTTCAAGCACTGTGACCATTTGTTGCTTTGCTTATGAAAGGCCAGACTTTCTGATCATAGCATTTAGGAGTTCAGTGTCACCCCAAACTTGAATTCAAGTTCAATAAAATTTATGACATTACCATTCTTGTGAAGCACAAAAGTTCTAGAAACCAGAATGGTACGCATAATACACTTGAGTTTTGGTTTGGCTTTTAATCTATCTTGAATTGATTGGACAAAATCTTTGAATTTAATGTCCTTGCTGCTCAGACTTGGGAATGGGAAGAAGAATGATTCTCTGAAAGGCTAAATCATTACTAGCCATTTAAGGGAATCTCATTAAATCATCCACTCATTGCCCTGGCATGCTCCCAGATTACCACATCCATTCTTAATGGGAGCTCTGCCCTATTAATTAACATGTAATTTTATTCATTAAAAAATTCTCTATCAAATGTTCTGAATCAAATGACACTATGGATAAATTTAACTTGTAACCATTCTTTTTGATTGCTATACATTCTACAAAAAGAGGTGTCACTAACCAGATCTGTGCTTCATTTTTGTCAAGTTTACGTAAGAGCGAGACAAAATGGAAGAGAGTGTGTTCTCGAAGGGTCCTCAAAGACTATTGGCATAACTATTGCTTTCTATATCAGAGGAAATGTGGCCTTTATATTTAAATACTTCCATACCATTTAATGGGATTTTTATACTGGGAGTATTTGCTTAAAGGACAGACTTGTCTGAACAATAATGCATTGCCCATTCTGTGGTGTTTCTGTAGTGGAATAATTTGAAGTAGAGGAGAGGCAAAGGTCACATGGCACACCTTTGTAGCAAGCTACCCAGAAGGGTCCTGACCCGAAACGTCAACTTTCCTGCACCTCTGATGCTGCTGGCCTACTGTGCTCCTCCAGCTCCACAATGTTACCTCTGACTCCAGCATCAGCAGTTCTTACTATCTCTATGCATGTATTGCTTTCTTTTCTCTATTTGTATTTTCTTCCATGTAAGTGAGCAAGGTAATTGTACACTATTTCAATAAATATTATAGAAAAGATATTTTCTTGATAAAAATATTTGTGCCTCACTTTGATTTGTGTATATAGTTAAGTGAAGAGAGATTGATATCTGAAGTATCATCCATAGTTAACTTCATTCACGTTTGCATTTTATGTATCTATGTAAATTTTGAAAACATGCTTGATTATTTTCTGAAGTTAGTTTAGTAATGCTATATTTCTTTGTATCTAAGGTCAATGGTCTCATTACTTCAACTGATCTCTCGAGGATCTCCAATGTCACTTGAGGACTCGCATCGGATCATACCTCTCTTTTACCTCTTCAGCTCCCTCTTTAGCCATTCCCTTATTTCGGTACATGACAATGAATTCTTTGGAGAGCAGACTGAAGGAGGTAACATTAGCAAGCAGAACCTTGTTGCTGAAAGTAGATACGTTGTGTTGGCTTTCCACCACTTTGGTGCTAAAATGCTCTAAAATATTTATACACGTCCATTGCTATGAAAGAGTTTTATTCAGTGACATTATGCAATATTTGGGAGAGCTGACTGTGATGCCGTTATGTTATCTGGGGAGTTGTAAACCAGTTCTTGCCTCTGCCTCTTCTCTTGCCCTGCCTGCTCCCCCAGCAAAAAAAAATGAATTGATTGGATGACTTTGGAGGAACAGGTGAGGATGACTGGGCCTAAGACACTAAGCTGAGCAATCTGTAGGGGCTCTCGTGCATTCGTAGAGTCCCTGCCTCTGAGCCAGGAGGCTCAGGTTTGAATGCCCCCACCCAAATGTGTATTATGACGTCCCTCGGCGGTCTGATTTTAAAAATACATTAAAAATAAATAGCCTAAGGAACATACAGTTGATGCCCTGGGCCTGGGTAATTGGTTTTTGACTGCCATAACCATCTTCCTTTGTGTTAGGCATACTCCAACTAGTGGAGAGTTTAGCTAGTTGTAGTTGATTTCAGTTTTCTAAGGTTTGCTGCCTTGATGTCAAAAGCAGTCACTTTTACCTCATTTGTTAAATTAAGCCTTTTTGTCTAAGTTCGGACCAAGGTGCAATGAAGTCTGGAACTGAGTGATTCTGGCTCACCCTAAATTTAGTACCATTGAATAAGTTATTACAGTGAAAGTCGTGCTTCAGGAAATGCTCTCCGAATCCTTAAAGACTCGTGTGAAAACATTTTTCCTCCTGTCATTTCTTTTGCCAGTCATTGTAGATCTTTGGTTGAAGCTTCGGTCATTGGAAACATTTTCCCTACAAAACCCTTCATGATTTTAAGCACTTCTATCACTTTGGCTTAGGGTCTTCTCTACTCCAAGGAGAGCCATATTGCAGGAAAATCGTTAAACAAATTATGTTGAACAATTCTGTAAAGAATAAAAATGAAAAATGTCCAAATGCATGCAAAAAAAATCAACTTTTAAGGACAATGTAAGATTTTTTTTTTTGCTGAAAGTAAAAACACAGGGTCTGCATCACCATAATGTCGCAATTCTGCTTTCTTAGGTGTGGGTCAGCAGCCACCGACAATGATGCCGTTCACTTTAAGCGAGTTAGTGACATTATCCCGTTGTCTTCGGGATGCTTGCCTTGGAATAATTCATCTGGCATATCCAGAAACCAAGCCAGAGGTTCGGGAGGAGTACATGGTGGCATTTAAGAGCATTGGCGTGCGGACCAATACTGAAATGCAACAGCGAATTGAAGCAGAGAGAAAAAGATGGATTCAGCTTTTTAAGGTGTGTGTTGGAGAGTAGTAAGTTATAAAGAATACTTCCTTACATGTTTATGTCACAACTTCTAATTTGTTCTCAGTCAAATCTTAAACCTAACAAATAATTTTAAAGATAGTGGGAACTGCTGATGCTGGAGGTTCTGAGATAACAAGGTGTAGTGCTCGATGAACACAGCAGGTCGAGCAGAAATGCCTGAAGAAGGGTCCAGACCTGAAACGTCAGCTTTCCTGCTCCTCAGATGCTGCTTGGCCTGCTGTATTTATCCAGCTCTACACCTTGTTATCTTAAATAATTTTAAATTAATGTTAAAATGTTTCATTCTGTGTCATAACAGATTCATTAAGCATTCAACAAAGTTCCTCACTGTAGACTGGCTGGCAAGGTTAAATCATGTGGAATACAGGAAGCACTCTCCCTTTGGATACAGAACTGGCTTGAAGGTAGAAGAGAGGGTAGTGGTGGCTTTTCAGACTGGAGGCCTGTGACCAGCAGTGTGCCACAACGATTGGTGCTGGGTCCACTGCCTTTCGTCATCTATATAAATGATTTGGATGTGAACATGGGAGGTATGGTTAGTAAGTTAACAGATGACACCAAAATTGGAGGTGTAGTGGACAGCAAAGAAGGTTACCTCCGAGTACAACGGGATCTTGATCAGATGGGCCAATGGGGCCAGGAGTAGCAGATGGAATTTAATTTAGATAAATGTGAGGGGCTGCATTTTGGAAAGCAAATCAGGATAGGAATTATACACTTAATGGTAAGGTCCTAGGGGGTGTTGCTGAACAGAGAGACCTTGGAGTGCAGGTTCATAGTTCCTTGAAAGTGGAGTCGCAGGTAGACAGGATAGTGAAGAAGGTGTTTGGTATGCTTGCCTTTATTGGTCAGTGCATTGAGTACAGGAGTTGGGATGTCATGTTGCAGGACATTGGCTCGGCCACTTTTTTGGAATACTGTGTGAATTTCTGGTCTCCTTGCTGTAGGAAGGATGTTGTGAAAGTTGAAAGGGTTCAGAAAAGATTTACAAGGATGTTGCCAGGGCTGGGGGGAAAGAGGCTGAATAGGCCAGCGCTGTTTTCCCTGGAGTGTTGGAGGCTGTGAGGGGTGACCTTACAGAAGTTTGTTAAATCACGAGGGGCATGGGTAGGGTGTGTAGACAAGGTCTTGTCCCAGGGTGGGCAAGTCCAAAACTAGAAGGTATCTTACAGGTTTAAGGTGAGAGGGGAAACATTTAAAACGGATCTAACGGCCAACTTTTTCATACAGAGGGAGGTGCGTGTACGGAGTGAGCTGCCAGAGGAAGTGGTAGAGGCTGGTGCAGTTAGAACATTTAAAAGGCATCTGGATGGAAGGGTTTAGATGGATATGGGCCAAATGCTAGCAATTGGACTAGATTTATTTAGGATATTTGATCGGCATGGATGAGTTGGACTGAAGGGTCTGTTTCCGTGCTGTACGTCTCAATGACTCTTATAAAATTACATACTGAGGCTGTATTGATTTATTTAAACTCCCTTAGAGTATTTCTCCGAGTTCTGTCTGCTCAGTTCAAGCCAACCAATTCCTCAAATGCATATTTTTGTTTGAAAAATTTAGATAGTCATCCCACAGGAAAAGAAGCTACCTCCAAATAGTCTGTTTAGTTTTAATAAGCCTTAGCTATGCCATAAATATGCCACATATTTTAAAGGTGAGGTATTTTTCACTTCAGAAAATACTATCTAAATAAGTGTGTCAGATATTAGGGTTTATTACAATTGTAAGCCACAAACTTAAATGATTTATTAAAATTATAATTTACTATTTATTAATTTTGAGCAGAAATTAACAAGAAATACACTTTGTGGATGTGTATAATTGTATGACAGGCTATCAAAAGTGTAACATCAAACCTAAAATAATCCAGTTTGATGTCATGTATAACTATTCAAGAAACTCTATGAATATCAATAAATATTCGATAAAATGTCCAACAATATCTAAGAATAGAATATCTGTCAACATCTGAAGTTGTTTTATCTAAGACTGATAGGAGAAATACATTTTTAGAATTTCTAAATGAGTGTCCCTAATAATGCTGAAATTTCAGTGAACAGGTTTTATTTTTGTTGTTTGGACTGCTCTGTTGGGTGGTAGCCCTCTGTGTAGGTTCCTCCCACTTTCGTGTGATGCTGAATCATTTAAGATTATTTCTTAATTATTCAGTGAAGATTCCTTTGTGAAATTCAGCTTTTATCTAGTCATTTATTTTGTTTTGTTTGTATGTTGGTATTCCTTCAACCTCTCCTTTTTATTTTTTTCAATCTAAAACCTTTGACAAAGGATTTTTTTAGTAAAGATGTTTCTTTCTTTAATCTGAATGTTCCTTTCAACTCTTCCATATTCTTACAATCTGAAAATAATCCTTTGTTAAAGGATGTTTAATTTCTTTACCTTCTCTTGGTTTCAAATGGTTTTCACGTGACAATGATCATTGCCAGTCTTATCAGTTGGATGGTTCCAATATTCCTCCTATGAATAAATATTTTGTTTTCATTCCCAGATGTGATATTACTATATGTCTTTCCAGGCCTCCTTTACAGTGGTTAAACTATCGTTTAGACATTTTTTTATCAGTTGCGTCTTAATATTAGGAATAACATTCGTGTCTTATCTAATTAATTACTTATTTCTCAATCAGGCTTGTATTTCTAACCAGATATTGGTACAGTTAAAATGCCAAAATGCTGAACCACAAAATGCCTGATTCCTTACGTACACCAACAGGTGAGAAACAGTAACTGCAAGGTACTTTCCTTCTGAAAAGGGCAAACAGAAGGGTGATCTGGTCGTCATCTCTGATGTATGTCTTATATTAACTATTTCAGGATTGGCTGAAGTTGGGAAGTCCCTAGTTAAGAAGCAAAATGCATTCATGTGAAAAGTGCAAAATTCAGCTTAGGTACAGGAGTTGATTGTTTGCCCATTCTGCCATTTTGAATAGAACGTAACTCTGTTTACCCTCTGTTTCTGTAATGAAATTTAAATGTCCTTTAGAAGATTTATCAGTATCAATGCAATTGATAGTCAAGTGACAGTATCAGCAATCAATACGCAAATATTAATTTACTCAACTCATGCTCATAGAACGTCACCTCTGAAACATATTTCATGTGGAAGAACTTGTGTTCTAAAAGGTAAATTTCTGGTCATTTTATCCTCCTGGAAAGATATGATTATCATTCAAGTAACTCATATATTTTGCTAAGGCATGATGATAGAATCTGGTCTGAACTATAACCTGTGTAAAATTCAATGAATACTAATCTGTGCACATCCTATATATGACCACACTGCTGATGAGCATTTGCAATGTGCTGTAATTTTCATACAGCATTATGAAGGTCTGTAAAATATTTTTTTAAAGTATTAAATCAAGAAATTTGCTTCTTCTTTGCAGTGTTATTTCTCTAATTACTAACAATTTATACAAAGTTAATTTTTTAATGGATAATCAGGAGTTTTCATTATTTCAATTTTGTTCAATTTCTTTTACATAAAAATATCACAACACTTTCTCTCAACCACTTACTTTCTATAGGGTATATTTTTGTCAAATTTTACTGCTGCAAACTCAAATCCATTAAGATTTATGTTCTAACCTCTTAAATCAGAACATGATGGAATATTTAAGTACTCCATTATGGTTAAATTGTTTTTGCACTAAATTGGTGAATTCACCTATAGTTATGAAGTTGTAGATACTCTTAAATCATTCTGTTCAGACGTTTGTGACACGTTGGAGCAGGTGGGATTTGAACCCAGATCTTCTGGTCTAGAGTCAAAGGCAATACCCCTGCAACACAAGCCCGAGTTATAAAGACGTGGACCAAATACAATCTGAGCAGAAAGTCTACGTGATTCTTTATCGACAGTCATTAAATCATAGTTTTCTTGGAGATGCTAAGATGTATTAAATGTGGTAAACTTCACATTGATATTTTATCGGGAAAAGAACGCTTGTGCGATTAAATTTTGTTGAATTGCTCTATTTTCTGTCATTCCTATAATAATTTTTTATACTAAGGAATAAATCTTCATGATGCAAAGAAGTTAGTAACTGTAAGGTTACATAGAAGCTATATGTAAAACATTTTAAAATTTAGATTTGAACATTAAAGATTTCTGTTCATTTCGTAAGCATTGGTACCACTTGGAAGTTGTTTTGTGAACAGCCTTGCCTCACAGCAATGAATGCCTAAATAACTTTTTTTACGATTGTTGAGGTAGAGGTAATTGCTAAAATATCGGAGAATCCCTGAGCTGCTTTGTTTCATTTTCCATGATATTTGTTAATGATAAAATGCACTCTGAAGCAAAATACAATCGAAACAAAAGCTTGTAAATTTAGAAAAACTATTAGATAAATGGTATCTGTGCAGGAAGAGGACTTGAAGGCTATAGTTTATCAAATTCACTTGGGTTAGGTTTGTCAATGCATGGCATCAGTTAGTGTATCAGTATTATCTGGAAAAATGCCTTCAAAACTATGGCCTTGAGAACGTAGCAGTTTGCTGTGGATATTTTTGTGATGTGATGGTGGCATAGCCTGTTTTGCATAGAATCCAGTTTAAACTTTGTTTAAATGAATTGTTAGTCCCAGATAGCAGACTGCAAGTTTCACTGATACAATTTTCTTTATTTCCTCTTAAAACATGAGTATTGAAGTTTTAAAGTAATACCCCTCTGGTGCTCGGGTTGCAATCAGCTGACTTTACACAGATTAGAGAACACTTCTGCCTGCCTGCCCGCCTCCCCACCATGCTTCCACAATTCTAACTTGTTTACCCACATGTTCAGTATATTATTGCAACACTGCACATTGGGTGGCTCGAGCTGAATGAATAACTCACAATGAGTTAGAAGTGAGAGAGCAGAACTACTTTACTATCACAAACTGCTAATTGGCATTCCATCATCTTTTAGGAACCAAGGTCTGTCTCCAGAACAGAATATGCACTTAATCTGAGCCCAACCTATATAACGTGTTTTGAATAAAGGCAAAATACTGTTGGTGCTAGAAATCTAAAACCAACACTGAGAATGCTGGAATAACTCTGGCAGTATATGTGGAGAGGAAAATAGAATTAACGTTGCTGAAGAAAAGTCACACCAGACTCAAAGCCAACACTTTCTGTCTTCACAGTTGCTGCCAGACTTGCTCAGTTTTTCCAGCGTTGTGTTTTTTCCAAAGCACGCTTCAATTGGAGGATAATCAGCAATTGAGATCAAAAGAATTTGAGACAGGAGTAAAAGAAATGAAATTGAGTCAATTTGTAATTGGGCCACCTTATTGTTGGATTCTATGCTAAGTCAGTGTTAGAAATGTATGACTTTTTATTGGAAAATATATTGTACATGACGTGGAACAGGAAATGATAGTCACCTGAAGCAGCTCACTTGGCGTAAGCATAAAGGAAACGCATTTCCCAAATTGAATATTAGATTTATAGTTTTATTTCTCAATGACCCATAACACACTAATGTTCAGTGCAAGTCATCAACTATCTCTGTTAGTCCTTTGTCACCACCTTTTCTCGGATCAGAACAAAGCTATCTATTTAATTGAAAGAAGTTAATTGAATGAAAATGATCAACTAAGCTTGTATTAATATTGCTAATGGAAGATTCTGCTTGGCCGTGTTTGGAAAGAGATGTCATGCTGGAGTTTTGCAAGCACCCGTTAATGCCTGCACTTAACCTGATGGGCTAATTAAGGAATGCTTATTCATTCTACAAGTCAGGGATAGCTGCTATTCAAACCAATCAGCTTTTTCTTTATAATGTATTGCACTTAAAGCAAGCTGTTAGTGCTGGCAGGGATAGTAACTGATGATGTTTTGATTGAGATGAATACAGTGTTAATATATTAGTAAATTTAAAGTTATAATTGGGGAGACTGTTGAATCATTAGCAAAATAACTTCTTGTTTTTGACTAATTTTAGTCAATTTATTTCAAGTAATTAAGTCAGAGTTCAATTTGATTTACAGCTGGTTCCTAACTTAATGCTGCTTTCTGCTTGGGAACAGCCTGTTCTTTTAAGTTTTACAGTTATCATTTAAATCAACTGAGAAATCACTTGGACATAATCCTGTTATTTGATGTAAATGTGGACTGTATGCTTTGCATGTGCAGAGATGCTGCAAGTTGCTTGCTAATTGACATCGTCAGGCATTGAGAGACAATGTCATGATTTGTCATTTAAGTGACAAGATAATATCCAAATCAGAATGAGGTGGAATATTAGTTTGATATTATTTCTTTCTTTCAGATAGAAGCACTTATGTTTCAAATACTGGTTTAACCACAACTCTTTCCCAGTACGTATGCTGCTTGAGTTGCCCTACAAAGTCTCATTAATCCAGTGATTTGTTCTTAACAAAAAAGTGTTCAGAATTTGAATCCTGGTGTAGAGCTGGATGAACACAGCAGGCCAAGCAGCATCAGAGGAGCAGGAAAGCTGACGTTTTGGC
>NC_063333.1:19257793-19258905 GCF_021869965.1 Rhincodon typus
CTCAGATTCTCCAGCATCGCAGTTCCTACTATCTCTAAGAATTTGAATCCTCTTCATTTTGTAATTTTCAAACTAGTCACAAGTTGTCATTTTTCTTGTGGGATATAGAGTTGAAACAAACATTATCTTAAACCAGTTTTGGAAGGTGTAAGTGCTTTATTTTTGGCAATCTTCTGTACTGTTTGGTTTTGGGGTTTTAAGTTTTTTACTTTAGATTGATTAAATGTAATTTTTTAGTTTTTAAGTAGGTGTTTCTTAGAGTATGGATATTAATCTTGAGACAGTCATAAGGAATGAGCTTGGTACTGTATTTCAAATTCTGCTTTATGCAAAGTGACTGACCTTTCTGGAGAAAGAAGACCAGCACTGAGATGTATTTTTAGTTCATTATGTAGGCAATTGACGCATACTTTGGCTGACGAATGCCATCTGAATTACTGAAGCTCATTCAGCATAATGCTAGCCAATTACTCTCCTCCAAGCTACGCACTTTTTTCCACAGAAGATTATTATTAAAATAATATGCTACAATGTTTTATCAGTATCAATATTATGGAGAAGTACATTTTTAATTTTAAAGTGAATGTACTCCTAAATGTAAGATATGTAGTCTTTCAATTTAATCAGAGGATTGAATTAACTTTTTGTAAATGGTATGTTTCTGCTAATTGTGCACAGGCAAGCCCTATGGTACAAAAATTCTCCATTAACTAGGCTGAAGCTTTGTTAAACAAAAGACCCCATCTAAAACAAAACTGCAGATGCTGAAGATCTGAAACAAAAACAGAAATTGCTGGAGAAACTCAGTAGGTCTAGCAGCATCTGCGAGAAGAAAGTTTCTCCAGCAATTTGTTTTTGTTTCAGATCCTATGAAGTATTAAATTTAATGTGCAGGTTTAGATGACTTTTGTTTGCCCTGCTGTAATGTGTAAAATTGTGAAAGTCTACTGTAGGTTTTTAAATAGCATCACCAACTCCAATTAGACCCCACCACCTGGAACAGCTTCCACTCCCCATCCCTCCCTGCCTTCCACAAGGACTGTTCCCTTCAGCACTCCTTAGTTCACGCCACTCCTTAGTTTGTGCCACACTCCCCCCAACCACTCCAACCT
>NC_063333.1:19259005-19282812 GCF_021869965.1 Rhincodon typus
CCCCCCCCCCCCCCCCCCCCCCCCAATCCCCCACCCGGTACTTTGCCCTATAACCGTAAAAGATGCAACACCTGCCCACACACCACCTCCCTCACCTCCACCTAGGGCCCTAAACAGCCCTTCCAAGTGAGACAGAGCTTCACCTGCATCTCCTCCAACCTAGTCTATTGGGGTGCTCCTTGTCTTCTCTACGTCGGTGAGAGCGAACATAGACTAGGTGACTGTTTCACTGAGCATCTTTCCTGGCCCATAACGGCCAACCTAACCTCCCTATCACCACCCATTTCAACCCCCCCACTGTCTGACACATCCGTCCTCGGTCTCCTCCAGTGTTGCAGCGAATCTCAACACAAATTTGAAGAACAACACCTTAACTTCCACCTGGGCACCCTAAAGGAGGACTCAACATTTGAGTTCTCCAATTTCAAATAAACTTCCCACCCATCCCCTGGCTCCCCTTCCAGCACCCAGCCCCCAACCTCCATTCTATCCCAACGTCTGACCTATCTGTTAAATTACAGACTGAGAATAGAATTATATTTAATGGACCTCCACTTCTCATTTGCAACACCATTTGCAATATCATGGTACAGTTTACATTGTGACATGACTGCAAATATTAAATATGTTGTGGGAGTTTATATTTGATAAAGGATAGACACTCTCGCATACAAAGATCCATTTTGAAAATTCATTTTTTGGTTTGATACTCAGCAGTGCACCCATTTGAAAGTGCTAGGTTTGATTTCTCGTTTGTACGAAATGATCATCTAAGCCACAGGATGTGCTACAATTAGCTGCAATATTACTTAACTGGAATAACAAGGTGTAGAGCTGGATGAACACAGCAGGCCAAGCATCAGAGGAGCAGGAAAGTTGACGTTTCGGCGGACCCTTCTTAAGACCCCGCTTAACTGGAGATGTGTTGACCAACTTTGGGCTGCTGGAAAGGATGATTTTGAATATTTAGAGATTGGCTTTGCTTATATTCTTTTTTGAGGGCTGGTTGCAACTGCTCTTCATAGAAATTTTCTAGTCAACTTGTTCAGATATGTTATTACAGACCTATGGAGCAGCTGGGACTTGAGGTCAGGCGTCCTGGCTGAGAAGTTGCTGGTGAATGCTGAGTCACTTTCCAGCAAATATTTTATAATAATATTGAGAAAAGCAAATGTGTTATGGAAAGATAGCATGAAGTGATACTGTGTACCATGTAATCTTGGAGGCAGTAGCATTCATAAGCTGTTCTAGTCAGTGCTCTGCTGTTATCTTGCTTTCTTAACTCCTCAATTTTTTCCATGTGATCAGATTTATGTCCTTCATGATGTAAATATTCTATATTCCTTGATTTCATGATGTAAATATTCTATATTCCTTGAGTAATGAGAGGAATATAACTGAAGTAACCTGTATGTAACAGTGGTATATAAGTCACTTGTTTATGTTCCTTCCACATAGGTGATCTCTAATTTAGTGAAAATGCTAAAATCAAGGGACACAAGAAGGCAATTCTGTCCTCCTGATCACTGGCTTTCTGATCAAGTTAATATCCGAGCAGATAAGGTACGTATTTATCATGCTGATGTGCAGGAGATGAAGTGATTTTCTGAAATGTAACTTCGGGGATCGATTATTAGTCAGCTCTTTCCTATTACTTTAAAAGCTTTTCAAAAAAAAATCAAAACAATGTAACTGCGACATGATCAGCCTGATGCTTGAATGTTTGAGAGAATTCAAACTTAGGGACTTCACAATGATGCCAGACCTGCTGAGTTTCTTCAGCACTTTTTGCGTTTGCTGCAGAACACTCTCATTGATTGCTCACTGTACTTCACTAATGGAAACTACTTCTGTTCCTGAGGGCTCCAATTCTTCCCACTCTACTCCAGCCAACCAATGCTTTAATGGGCTGATTGGTCTTAGCTGCACATTCAGTTGGTGTTTGCTGAAGACTGGTTCAAACACCTGTCACCAGTCTTAATTTCACTCCTGCAAGGTCAGGCTCTAACTTTTACACTGTGTCCCCGGTCTTAAATTCTTAAATTCTTCTCCAGCCTTACCTATTCTTAATGTCTTGGAATCTTTTATCTGTCATCCACTAACTTTCTAAATTCCTCTAATACACAAACCTATGGAGGGAAAGATCAATCAGCTGTGCTTAACAAAATAAATAACATGTTGCATTAAATAAAAAGTGTTAGAATATAGAACAGTGCAGTACAGCAGTAGGCCCTTTTGCCTATCATGTCTGTGCCAACTATGATGCTGTTCTAAACTAATTCCATCTGCCTGCTCATGGTCCATATCCCTGCATTCCCTACCTATTCGTGTTCTGTCTAAGTGCCTCTTAAACATGGCTATCGTTTCTGCTTCTACCACCTCCCCTGACAGCATCGTCCGGGAATCCACCATCCTCTGTGTAAACTAAAAGAAAGCTTGCTTTGCAGTTCTCCTTTAAACTTTCCTCTCACCTTAAACCTATGCCCGTCAGTAATCTACATATCCTTCGTGGTGGTGGTGGTGGGGGGGTGTGGCTGGGGGGGGGGGAGAGAAGAAAGACTGTCTATCCACCCCATGCATGGCGCCCATAATTTTATTTATTTATTTCTATCAGTTTGCCCCTTTACCTGGAACACTTCTGAAAACAATTCAAGTTCGTCCAACTTTTCCTGATAACTAATGCACTCAAATCCAGGCAACATCCTGGTAAGCCTCTTTTGCACCCTTTCTAAAGCCTCCGCATTCTCCTTATTGTGTGCAGTTCTGGTTGCAACACTTGTTACATTCTCCGTCACCATGGCCTCTCTTTCCCCTCCGCCAGCTCCAGTCTGTTCTTTCAAGTCTGGCAGTTAGACACACCGTTGTTCTGCTATTCTCACTTCATTTGAGCTATCAACATCTTTCCTCCCCCAGCACGCTACACCCCATCACCACCCCCTGCCACAACTATAGCATAAATGCTGCCCCCTCCACACTTTGCTTCAGCTCTGAAGAGTCATCTAGACTTGAAACGTTAGCTTGTTCTCTCTCCATGGATAAAAACCAAAAGAACTGCAGATGCTGTAAATTAGGAACAAAAACAAAGTTGCTGGAAAAGCTCAGCAGGTCTGGCAGCATCTGTGAAGGACTCTCCTCTGAGGAAGGGTCACCGGACCTGAAACGTTAACTCTGTTTTTTCCTTCACGGATGCTGCCAGACCTGCTGAGCTTTTCCAGCAACTTGATTTTTGTCTCCCTTTCCATGTGTACTGTCTAACCAGCTGTGATCTCCAATATTTGTTATTTTCACTATATCCCAAACGTGGCCTAAGTCAAGTTTTATACATCTGCAACATGACTCACCACCTTGATTTTTATACTCCGTGCCCCAATGATGAAGGTAAACATGCTGTATGCCTTCTTTACACAATACCCACTTGTGTTGTCACTTTCAGGCAGCTATGGACTTGACCCCCAAGATCCCTCTGTATATCAAATCTCCAATGAGTCTTGTAACTTACCATATGCTTCCTTCTTTCATTTGACCTCCAATCGACATGTGACTGGATTAAACCCCATCTACCATTTCTCTGCTTAACTTTCCAGCTGATCTTTATCCTATTATATCCTTTGACAACCTTTTTCACTATGCCTAACTCCACCAGTTTTCATGTCATCTGCAAACTTACTAATCAGACCACCTACATTATCATCCCAATCATTTATATAAATTACAAACAACAGAGGACCTAGCACTGATCCTTGTGGAACATCACTGGTCACAGACTTCCAGTCAGAGTAAAACACCCCTCCCACAACTACTATGCCTCTATTACCAAGCCAATTTTGTATCCAACTTATCAATTCACCTTGGATGCCATATGATGTAATCTTCTCAATCAGCCATGTTAAATGCTTCAGTAAATTCCATGTAAACACTATCCACTGCCCTACCATCATCAGTTCCTCAAAAAACCTCATTCAAGTTTGTGAGACAAGTCCTCCCCAGCACAAAGCCATGCCTGACAGTTCCTAATAAGTTCATTCTTTTCCAAATGCAAGTCAATCCTCTCCAAGTCTCTTCTGGGACCTCACCTTTGGCTAAAGAGGATGGAAAGGTCTCCAAGGTTTCCAGCATCTCCTCCCTTGCCTTCCTCACTATCCTAGGATAGATCCCATCAGACCCTGGGAATTTATCTGCCTTCATCCTTTTTAAAGGACCCAATACCACCACCACCACCTCAACATCAACATGGTCTAGAATATGAATATACCCCTCCCTAATCTTCCAATCATCTGTGTCCTTCTCTTTGGGAATACTGATGCCAATATTCTGCCATTTCCTGTGGCTCCACACATAAACTCCCTCCTTTGTCCTGAAGTGGACCTACCGTTTCCCTAGTTATCCTCTCACTCCTAATCTTCATATAAAATGGTTGGGGAGTTTCCTTAATCCTACTTGCCAAGGATATTTCGTGGCTCATTTTAGCCCTCTTAATTCATCGTTTAAGTTAATTCCTGCTTCCTTTATATTCCTCAAGGGCAGTGTTTGGTTTCCGTTTCCTACACTTTACATATGCTTCCTTTTTCTTTATGACTAAAATGGCTTATAAGTATCCAGAAAAAGTGCGAAGTATGATATTTGGGACCAATTTAGAACCCAGCAAAGGAAGAAGGCAAGAAACTGATTCAGAAAGGAAATGAAGATTGTAAATAAACTACTGAGGAAGATAAAAGCGATGTTAAAAGCTTCCTTAGATTTGTGAAAAGGAAAAGATTAGCTAGAACAAATGTTAACCCACTATAGGTGGGCAAAGGACAATTTATAATGGAGAACAGTTACTTTGTCTACATGGAAGAAGATGCAGAAAATCTCCCAGAATTACCAGATAAGGAAAGGATTTATGAAACTGAGGAACTGGAAAAACGAAATAGCCAAAAGGTTATGCTTGAAAAAGTCTCTTAATCTCCTGGACCAGTGGAGCATCATCTTGGCTTTGAAGGATATGGCTCGATAGAGGATGCATTTGTGGTTATCTTTCAAAATTATATGGACTTTGGAAAAGTTCGTACAGACTTGAAAACAATAAATGTCACTCCCATTTAAGAAGGGAGAAAGAAGGAGAATTATCAGGTCATATGAGGAGATGTATTGCTTATTGCTTTCACTAGGTCAATGTCTCAGTCAGTCAGAGTTGATTTGCCAATCCACTGGGCATCCTTTTTTTTCCTATAGTGTTGTGATCATTTGAAATTGGGCATTCTTGTAATTTTCCCTGATTTAATTCAAGGTGGAACTAAATTAACTGGCCTGTAATTGCTTTAATTAGTTCTTGTCTTCCTTTTTAGAATGAGTACCACAGTTTAATCTATTCTGCAGTTCTTTTGCACCTGTCCACGTGTTGACACGTAAAATACAATTTCATGAGCCTTGATCATTTCCTCACGATCAGGATTTATCCTGTTAGGCCCTGATAGTTTGTTTCCATGCTTGTCAGATGTTCAGCTGACAAAAAAAATGCTACTTGGTGAGATTGTGCTGTATAATATAGGTGGAAGTTAAGCAAACTGGAAAATTCTTCAAATGCACTCAAATTAAGCACTACTTATCTTAATTGCTTTCATTTTGCAGTCACTTTAGTTGTCAATACTGAATTGATTATTTGAAGTGCCACTTCTCCTTTACAGACAACCTGAATTTCTTACATTTTAATGTCTCCTGGAATTGCATCAGTTGTGAAGTTATTGTTTTCAAAATCCACCAAAGTTGGAAGACTAATGGTCACTTATTGTCACATCTCTTACCAGGTCACTCAGCTGTATGTGCCCTCAGCTAGACATGTCTGGAGGATGCGCCGAATGGGAAGGATAGGGCCATTGCAATCTACACTAGATGGTAATTGCCTTCCTTTTACTCAAGATAATTTATTGTCAGTTTCTCTTTAAATGAAGAAGATTATTGCAAAATTCACTGTTTAGTCAATGCTAGTCTGCAGCCAAGGCTCATTGTTTTTTATCGCAAGGAAATGGTAGAGTGAACACACTGTTAAAAATAGCACAACATTGAAACATTGTAGAAACCACAATATTTTCCTGTATGATATCTCTGCTTTTACCTGATCATCAAGAATGCTGAAATAACTGGGGAAAGACTAAAAATTTAGGCATTCAGGCAGATTGTTTGATATTGGAAGGTCAATGAAAAAAATCTGGGAAATAAGACCGGGCAAGTGACTGAGGTGTCAATGGGGAGTGCTTTGGGCCAAGTTATCATAATTCTATTATTTTTTACATAGTTACGGAAAAGGATAGAACAGATCAAAAACTTAGTTTTAAAGTGGGGGAAGGCCAATTTTGATAGTATTAGACTGGAACTTTCAAAAGTTGATTGGGGGAGGTTATTTGCAGGTTAAGAATGGTTGGAAAGTGGGAGGCTTTTAAGAATAAGATAACGAGAGCCCAGAGGCAGTATGTTCCCGCTAGTGTGAAGGGCAGGGCTGGTGGGTGTGAGGAATGCTGGATGACTAGAGAAATTGAGGTTTTGGTCAAGAAAAAGGAGGCATGTGCCAGGTACAGATAGCTGGGATTGAGTGAATCCGTAGAGAAGTATAAGGGCAGTCGAAGTATAATCAAGAAGGAAATCGGGAGGGTAAAGAGGGGATAGCTTTAGGAGAATCCAAAGAGGTTCAATTAAATACATTAAGTGCAATAGGTAAACTAGGGAGAGAATAGGACCCTTTAAAGATCAATGTGGCCGTCTGTGTGGAACCACAGGAGATTGAGATACTAAATGAATATTTTGCATCAGTATTTACTGTGGAGGAGGAGTTGGAAGCCAGGGAACTTGAGGAAATCAATATTGATGTCATGAAAAGGGTTCATATTGCAGAAGAGGAGGTGCTGGAGGTCTTAAAACGCATAAAGGTGGATAAATCCCCAGGACCTGATCAGATGTTTCCCAGATCTTTGTGGGAAGGGATTGCTGTGCACCTTGCTGAGATATTTATATCATCCATAGCTACAGATGAGGTGCTAGAAGGCTGGAGATTGGCTAATGTGGTATTAAGAAAGGCTGTAAAGAAGAGCCAGGGATCTATAGACCAGTGAGCCTTAAGTCAGTGGTGGGCAAGTTTTTGGAGGGCATTCTGAGACAGGGTTTATACAGATGGATTAAGGATAGTTAACATGGCTTTGTGGTGGGAAATCGTGTCTCATAAACTTGAGTATTTTGAGGAAGATTGATGAAGGCAGAGCAGTAGATGTTGTCTGTATAGACTTCAGCAAAGCATTTGGCAAGGTTTTGCATGATAGACTGGTTATGAAGGTTAGGTCGTCACATAGAATCTAGGGTGAGCTAGCCATTTGGATACAAAATTGGCTTGATGGTAGAAGACAGAGGGTTGCTTTCAGACTGGAGGCCTGTGACCAGTGTATGTATATTTAGACAAATGTGTAGTTGCGTTTTGGTAAGGCAAACTTGGGCAGAACATACAGAGTTATTACCAGGGTCCATGGTAACATCGTTGAACAAAGAGACCTCGGGGTGCAGGTGCATAGTTCTTTGAAAGTGGATTTTCAGGTGGACAGGATGGTGAAGGAGGCGTTTGTATGCATCCTGTGGTCAGAACATTGAGTATAAGAGTTGGGAGTCCTGTTGTGGTTGTACATGACATTGGTGAGGCCACTTTTGAACACTGTACAATTCTGGTCTCCCTTCAAGAGGAAAAATGTTGTTAAACTGGAGAGGGTGCAGAAAAAATTTACAAGGATGTTTCTGGGACTGGAGAGTTTGAGCAAAAGGGAGAGGCTGAATAGGTTGGGGCTTTTCTCCCTGGAGCGTCAGAGACTGAGGGGTGACGTTGTAAAGGTTTATATAAAAAAAAAACATGAGGAGCATAGATAGGGTGAATAGCCAAGGTCGTCTTCCGAGGGTGGGGGAGTCCAAAACTAGAGGGCTGAGGTTGAAGGTGAGTAGGGAAAGATTTTAAAAAGGATCTAAGGGACAACTTTTTCACGCAGATTGTGGTGCGTGTATGGAACGAGCTGCCAGAGGAAGTGGTGGAGGCTGGTACAATTACAACACTTAAAAGCCATCTGGATGGATACATGAATAGGAAGGGTTTAGAGGGATAGGGGCCAAATGCTGGCACATGGGATTATGTCAAATGGGGATGTCTAGCCAAAATGGCGGAAGGGAGAAAATCATGGCTGTAGGAGCTGCTGCTCCTGTTTTTTCTTGAGGTTTTTTAGTGCTGGAGCTCATCGCCTTGATTTCTCAAGCAGTAGTAACTGTTTGAGAAGCTTTTGCTTTGTTTGGAGATTGGAGAAAAAAAATCAAAACAACGATACTTGGAAATGGGAGAAAAGAGAGAGAGCAGTCGACCACCTGGGAGGTTGTTTTGAAAATTCCTGTCGAGTTCAGAAAAAGGGAGCAATGAACCTTCGCAGTTAACTGGCTGTGAAGTAACGAGCATCTCTGGACGTCCGATTTCGGTACAAGATAAACAAACAAGCAGTGAAATTCCTATGAATAGGAAAGGTTTAGAGGGATATGGACCAAATGATGGCATATGGGACTAGATTAATTTAGGATATCTGGTCCGCATGGACGAGTTGGACTGAAGGATCTGTTTCTGTGCTGTCTCACTCTGACCATGACTGTATGGTTGGCGCCGATGAGTTGGACCAACGGGTCTGTTTCCATGCTGTATGACTCTCTTTCTCGACCATCTATCCAAAATAAAGTATGTAGAAAGTTGTATTTAACCTGTATACTGCTTTGATTGGATTATAATGTATCCAGTTCAGACTGCTGTGACTGACAGGCAAAGTAGAGAAAAGTAATGGGGCTGATCCCTATTCATAGGAGTGAATTAGGATTTGCAAAATGGTGTGTTTCATACTATTCGGTGTGTAGCTAAGATGGGGAAGCATGGATTTCTGAGAGAGGCCCCAAGTGTTTTCCAAATTGGTTAATAGGAAGGTAAGGGCACATGTGAAGGTAGCCAAAGACAAATCAAGAAATCTAGTGCTGAGCTAATCACTGCCTTTATTGATCTACGCTTCTTCTTAAAACTCATTTTATAAAGTATTCTTAAAATTCCCTTGCCCATTCTTGCTTGATGTGAAGCGTTTTGCAACTAACCTCGACGTTTAACAACTCTAAATACGAGCTGTTCTTTACATGGCAAGTGATCAGCAAATGGAATGGGCGTGTTTGTGAAAGTAAAATTGTTAACATTGCTTGAGCATTAATTTGATGCTGTAACAGTTGAGCTATAGAATATTTCCTGAATGGATAGATTAATACGGGCCAACTGGATTTTCTCTCCTAAATTGATCTTTGATCTTATGAAGAAAAAGTACAGTTTTAATGGCAGTTTATGATTATAAATTCCTTTCGATTAGTCTGATTTGGAAGATTTTTCCCTTTCATTTAAAGATACTGTATTAGTGAAATGTCGGTAAGCTAGTTTATTCAATTGAATTTTTTTACAATGGACATACAAATGCAGTGCATATGTAGCTATTAGTATTGCAGCATGTATCTAATTTGATCAGTAAGAAAGAGCACAGTTTCTTCCATAATGCTAATCATGCATCAAAATTATTAGAAAAATTTATCAAATTAAAATTTATTGAAAATGGAGTGTAGTTTCATTTCATTGGTCTGGGTAAATTTGACTGTCTTCAAAGTTCTGGAACTAGGCCCTTATTAGATGACTTGAATTTTGAATCTAGTTCAACCAACAGTACAGTGTGAAGCAAGCAGATAACAATGTGTGTATGATTTGTTTAATGCCACTTGACTCCATATGGAATAAACCCAATTAGTGTGAAAGTACTGTTGAAGCACATATGGCTGTGTTTGTTTGGCCTTTTTCATTTACTTAAATGGCAGTAACTAGAATGATAAATAGACTGCATTGACCAGTAGAGAACGTATTTCTCGTAAAAGATAGAAACTTGATGGAGAAATGCAGATAAAATTGACTAATTGACCAGAATAATTGAGCTCTAGTAGTACGATAGTGGTTTAGCTTTGCTGTACAGGCAATTTTTGTTTAAATGCCTTTAACCCTTTCTGAAAGAATAACCAAAATAGATTTAAGGAAAAATATCTAGCTGGGAAGTATTTTGACTACAATATTTTGCAAAATGTTGATATCCTGATTGCGTCTTCATACGTATCTTTTAACTTCCATTGAATGTTATTTGCCACAATTTAAAAACAAAATAGAAAAGAGGAAGTTAGGTCAGAAATGACAATGCTAAGCTTAAATAAGGGTGAGTTGTTACCCTTGGGGAGAGTATAGGATCAGAAGGCATAATCTCAGTATAAGACATTGAAATTGAACATAGGTCTTGGCCCTTAGCTATATAAGCTAAGGCAACTGAAGTGCAGATCTAAATACTGCTTAAATGTTATGAGAACTTCTGACTCAACCACTGTTTTAGGCAGAGAGTTCACGATTCCCACCACACCTCGGCTGAAAAAATTCTCTCCCACTAGTCTCTTAGCCTTCTGTCTGTTACCTTAAATTTATGCCATTTGTTCAATGACCCCTATTCTAATGGAGAAAGTGCCTTCCTATTCATCTTACCTATGTCTCTCATGATTTTATACACTTACTATATGGTCCCCTTCTCAACCTTATCCCTCTGAGGAAAGTAGTCCTAGCCTATCCAATATTTCCTCATAGCGAAGGCCCACCAGATCAGGTAGCACCCTGGTAAATCTCCTCTGCTCCCTCTCTGGAGCAATCACCACCTTCCTATAATGTGGTGACCAGATCTACCCAGTACTCCAGTTGTGTTCCAAAAAGTGATGGATGCAGTTCAGCATGCATTGCGAGTACCCCATAAGTCATCATAACCATCTCATTTTAACTGCCCTGTCACCTTCAGGGGTCAGTGGATATGCACGCCAATCTCCCTCTGATGTCCTATTGATAGTGTATGCCCTTGCTTTGTAACCCTTTCAGTGCATCGCCTCACACTTAGCCTCTTGCAGTTTATGGCCACCCTTCTTATCTTTTAATACACTACCAATTTTCTTATCATCCACAAACCTCTTTATCATACCCCCAATGTTTAAGTGCTAATCATTAAAATACACCCCCAAGCACCAAGCCACATGGAACCCCCACTGAAACCAGACTTCCAGTTCTCGGAAACTTCCCCGCACCATCATCCTCGGCTTACTGCCCTGTCAATTTGGATTCAACATGCCACTTTACCTTGAATACCATAGGCTATTATTCGACCAGTGTGCCACTTAGGATCTTAACAAAAGACTTGAGTCTATATAGACCATGTGAAATACACTACCATCATCAACACACCCAGTCACCCCACAAAAAATTTGATCAAACATGGCCTTCCCTGAGGAAATCCATGCTGACTGCTCCTGTCCGTCAGGTTGCTTTTGAGTGACATTCCTATCGCTGAGGTTAGACTGGTATAATTTCTTGGTCAATCCCTCCATTTTTTTAATACTGGGGCAATGTCTTCCAATCCTCTGGCACCTTACCTGTGTTCAGAGAGGAATTGAAGATTACTCACCAACCCTCTTCCCTGCCCTAATCTCAGCTCCATAAACTATCTCATCTCGTCTGAGCCTGCAGATTTATCCAATACGTGATTGTTAAATCTTTTAATTTGTTCTAATATTTCACAGATTACCCATGGTCATGTGTATATCTGTGTTGTCCTTTACCATTTTGTGAAGACAGGCATAAATTATTCAAGAGGACTGTGCCCATGTCTTCCAGGTCCCCACACAGATAGCTCTTGCTAGCTGCCATAAGCTTTATTTGTGTAACCTTCACCTTTATGACCCATAACATTCGTGCTTCTCTGCTGTTGGTCCTACTGTCTTTATGGAACACTCACAATATGCTCCCTCAATTTTTTTCTTGAAAGTGTCCTAAATCTGACATAGTTTTATCTACACATAGCAGCTCCCAGTCCACTTGGGACAAATCATTTTATATCTTAGTAAAATAAATCTCTCCCCAATTTAGAACTTCTATTCCCAGCTTTTCCATAACTATAATAATTCTAACTGAATTATGGTTACTATCTCCCAAATACTCCCCTACTGCTGCATCTTAGGCCATGTGAGAGATTTTTGAGATGCTGGTGTTGCACTTGGGTGGACAAAGTCAGAAGTCACATAACACCATCTTACAGTCCAACAGGTTTATGTGAAATCTCAAGCTTTCAGCGCACAGCCCCTTCAGGTGCAGTGAGAGAGGAGAGCACAGACAGAGTTTATAGGCAGAGAGATCAAAAGATTACACAACTAGTGAGTGGAGTGTTTAGGTGATAAGTCTCTGCAGGTCACCAAGAGTGTTAGACAGTGAGTAAAGCATTTATAAAGTCAACGTCAGTGCTGTGCTGTCATGACAATCAAGCAGGGTGTCAGGAATATACAAAAGGTGACACTGAATTGTAGGTGTGAGGCCTTGTTCAGAATCAGGCTGGTTTTATTCCGAAAGTAGGAATTTATAAGATGCCACACTGTCTGTGACTACAAATTGTGCGTTTTTTTAATCAAAATAAAATGTATCTGCAAATAAACAAAAATGTTGGATGAAATGGTTCACCCCATAGGTGGATGGCGGGTGTGGTAGGGGGTGACTTCAAAACTGTACCAACTAATCAAGTTAGAGAGATCATCGCAATTTATCAAGATGATGCTGTTGAAACAGCAAAGTCAAAGATTTTACAGATACGGAACAGTGTGGCAGGTCACCTGTAGCGCGATAAGGTCACGGTTGAGGCCATCTTCATGGGTACAGAACTTGGGCTGTTAGTCTCTGCTCTGTGATTCTATGTTGCGTATCTTGGAGTCCACTTTGAAGGATGCTTACCCGAAGATCAGAGGCTAAATGCCCTTGACTACTGAAGATTTCCCTGATTGGAAGGGAACATTCCTTTCTGGCGATTGTTGCCTGGTGTTCATTATTGTAGTGTTTGCATGGCCTCGCCAATATACCATGCCTTGGGGCATCCTTGCCTACGGCGTATGAAGTAAACAATATTAGCTGAGTCACGTGAGTATCTGCCATGTACGTGGTGGGTGGTGCTCCCATGTGTGATGGTAGTATCCAAGATGACCTGGCATGTCTTGCAGCAATTGCCATGGCAGAGTTGTGTGGTGTTGTGGTCAACGTTGTCCTGAAGGTAGTTTGCTGCGAACTATGGTCTGTTTAAGATTTGGCTGTTGTTTGAAGGTGAGAAGTGGAGGTTTAGGGAAGATCTTGATGAGATGCTCATTGTCATCAATGATGTCTTGAAGGCTGCGAAGAACATGGTGTAGTTTCTCCGTTCCACGGAAGTACTGGACGATGAAGGGTACTGGATTGGTTGTATCCTGTGTCTGTCTACTGAGAAGGTTGTTGTGGTTTTTAGCTGTGGCATGTTGGAACTGGCAGTCGATGAGTTGAGTGTCGTATCCCGTTCTTATGACGGCATCTTTTTAAAACCTTCAGGTGTCCATTATGTTCCTTTTCATCTGAACAGATCCTGTGTATGCATAGGGGATGGCTTCTTTTAATATGTTTAGGTTGGAAACTAGAGAAGCGCAGCATCGTGAGATTATCCGTGGGCTTGTGGTAGGGTGAGGTGCTAGGGTGTCCAAGAATGAGACTGATTCTGAGGAGTAATCCTTGGTAAGTCTGATGGTGGGATGAAATTTGTTGATGTTACTATCTAGTTATTTCAGTGACTCCTAGCCATGAGTCCAAAGGAAGAAAACGATGTCAATGTATCTGGTGCTTAATGTTGGTTGGAGGTCCTGCGCAGCGAAGAAGTTTTGCTTGAACTTGTGCATGAAAATATTGGCATATTGGGGTGCAAGTTTGGTTCCCGTGGGTGTTCCATGTGTCTGGATGAAGAACTGGTTGTCAAAGGTGAAGTCGTTGTGGTAGAGAATGGAGCAGATGAGTTGTAGGATGTCGTCTGGAAATTGGTAGTTGTTGGTATTGAGTACTGAGGCATTTGCGGCAATACCATCATCATGGGGGTTGCTGGTGTAGAGTACCGAAACGTTCATTGTGATGAGAAATGTTCCTGGTTAGACTGGTCTGTGGGTGCTGTGATCTGTAAGAAATCTGTAGTGTCATGATAGAAGCTGGGGATTCCTTGTGCAACGGGTTTCAAGATGTCTTCGACATAGCCAGAGAGGTTCTCGCACAGGATCCTGTTGCCTGATAAGATGGGACGTCCAGATGTGTTGGCTTTGTGCATCTTTGGAAGGCAGTAGAAGTCTTGTACGTGAGAAGTGGGATGAGAGTGCATGGAATACTCTGGAGGACTGGATCAAATGGGCGGCACGGTGGCTCAGTGGTTAGCACTGTAGCCTCACAGCACGAGGGACCCGGGTTTGATTCCAGCCTTTGGCGACTGTCTGTGTGGAGTTTGTACGTTCTCCCCGTGTCTGTGTGAGTTTCCTCTGGGCGCTCCAGTTTTCTCCCACACTCCAAAGATGTGCAGGCAAGGTGGATTGGCCATGCTAAATTGCCCATAGTGTTCAGGGATGTGTAGATTAGGGGGATGGGTCTGGGTGGGATGCTGCGAGGATCGGTGTGAAATTGTTGGGCCGAAGGGCCTGTTTCCACACTAGGGATTCTTTTTTTAAAAAAAAAAAAAGCTTGATCAGTCTACTGAGTTGATGGGTGTGTTCTTTGGTTGGGTTGGCAGGTAGTTGTCTGTAGGTTTCCTGGTTGTTCAGTTGTTGGTATACTATTTTGCAGTAGTCTGTTCTATTCTTTATGACGATGGCTCTTCCTTTGTTTGCTGGTTTGATGACAAAGTTGCGATTGGTCTTGAGAGCATGGATGGCTTTGTGTTGTGAACGGGTGACATTCTGTGCTACCTTGAGTGCAGCTGATGAATCTGGCATTAACACATCTCCTGATGGTTTGAGCGTACAAGACATTCCAGAGGAATCCAATTCGATGACTCCTTTGGTTGCTGCTCCATGGATCTTTAACTGTTCCGGTTTGTTGGTTGTCTCATAGAGCTCACTGCTGACATCTTGGGGTTTGTAATAGAATTCCTGGAGCCTCATTCACCTGATGAATTCCTCTATCTGCAGCAAGACCAATGGGACAGAAATTGAGCCCTCGGCTGAGAACTTCGGTTTTCATCTGGTTGAAGGATGTGGTAAGAAATTGACGGGTGGATTTCGCTGTGGTGATACCAGGGGAGGCTTGGTTACTGCTGGTGGTGATGCCAAGGTTCTCCAGTTTCTTGTTCTTGGTGTACATGTTAGTGGTGTAGTTGTGTTGCTTCATCTGCTTGGCAGTGTCTCAACTGTACTGCTGTATCTTGATCACAAGCTGATAATATGGATTCTGTCTTGATTTCAAGGTTGCGGTGCCTGCTGTAGAGTTGGTGTACGAGATGCGTGAGTTTGTGAAAGGTCCGACAGCGGAGTCTCCGTGTAGTCTGAATTGTAGGTCGCCTTGAGTGGGTTCAGGATCTGTAGTCCTTTTTGGGATCTTCTGTGCTTTCTTGCATTTCTGCAGAAACTTGATGTCTGTGTTGATATGTGCGATCTTCACCTCTCCACTTTTGAGCTGGCAGTTAGTGGTGTCTATGGTAGTCATGATATGGGGATGCTTGTGTTGGATTGGGGTGGACAAAGTCAGAAGTCACCTGACACCAGGTTTTAGTCCAGCAGGTTTATTTGAAATCTCAGCTTTCAGAGCACAGCCCCTTTTTCAGGTCCAGTGAAACAGGAGAGCACACAGACCCCTGCACAACTCATTTCCGAGTATTAGGTCCAGAACCGCCCTTGCCGGCCTTTCAGCATTGAGTCTAAAGTTTTCCTTAAGAATTTGGATCCCTGTCTACCTTGCACATTAAAACTGTTTCTGTTAATATTTGGATAGTTAAAACTGCCTGTTTGGTGCCTTATTGTTTTTGTACTTAACTGAAATTTAATTACCTATTTACCAGCATGTTTCCAGATGTGAGAAACTTCAGTTATGAGGATTGATTGATTTGAAGTTGGGACTTTTCTCTCTGGAGAAAAGAAAGCTGCCTGACATCTGATTAAGGTTTTGGACAGAGTAGATAGGTGAAGCTGTTACTGCTTGTAGAAGAAACAGAAACAGGAGGGATAGAATGATCCGAGAAAAGCTTTTTCACACTGAATTGTTATGGTACGGAATGTACTGCCTGCAAATGTGTGAAGGCAGGTTCAATTCAGGTATTCAAGAAGACATCAAATGCTTTTTTAGATCGTAATAATGTGCAGGGATATGAGGAAAAGGCTGAGATTGGCATCAGATAATAGAACTCGTACAGGCATAATGGACCGAATGATGTCTTCGTGTGTGGTAATAGTTCTGCGATTTTGCGATTCTTTTTCAGTTACTTAAAAATTCAATTGATTTCCTTGAGGATGTGCTTTCCTTTTAGAAATCTGTGCTGATGACTCTTCATGAGGTTTCAGGTTCTTTTACAGGGCAATGGTTGACTCTTGACTTTGCTTGGACAGTTAGGGATAGGCAATAAATGCTGGTCTTGTTCTATGAGATAAGGGTTCCATTATCTTTCAAGCCACCAATATTTAGTTTCAGAAACTTGCTTGAAGCTCAATTTTACATACAAGAGTAGCATTAGCTCTTCATCAGTCCTAGCACTCTTCCCTCTTGAATAATTTCTTTATATACAAAAATGCTTCTTACATCTTGCTAAGTTTTTGATATATGAAGGCTGACATAGGCAGCAGGATGCAATCCCTTCTTACCTGAAGCTGCTGCTATTCTGTTTGATTTTATAAATGATCACACTCTCATCCCACCGTCTAGTATTCTCAATGTCTTCGTCTCATTTTCTCACCTATTCCTTTAGTGATGTTCCCATCATGTTAGTCTCCCTGCCAGATAATGTCTCTCAGTTATTAGATATTTCTGCTGTTTTGCTGACATTACATTCGATTTTCATATGCACATCCTGATGGTTGTTTTGGTCTTTGTGTTTGTTATATATATGATTGTCTGAAATTGTTTGATAATTTCAATTTTGTCATTTCTCACCGTTAAATAATTTGTTCTTGTTTCTTGTATTCCTCCTGGACGCATTGTTCACTGTTTCAAATGTTTCTGATGCGCATCTATTCTTTTGTTTCAGTACGTGCTCCCAAAGATTTTTATCTGGTTCCCTTCTGATCCCTTTTTAAAAATCATCTCTTGGCCCTGTTTAACTATCAGTTACGACTCTGCGTGTAGCATTCACTTTTGAACCAAGAAGTTGTCTATTCAAGTCCCACTCCTGGATTTGAGCATGAAAATCAAAGCTGAAATTCCTGTGCAGAACTGAAGTACTGTCTCGAATGAGATAAGACTCTACCCAAGAAGACTGACAAAGACCTCAGCATGTTTTTGAAAAAAGCAGGAAAATTCACTCTGGTATCCTGGCTGATATTTATTCCGCAGTCATCAACGCAAAAACAGATAATGTCCTCATTATCATGTTGTTTGGAACATAGGAATTCAGAGCAGGAATAGGCAATTCAGCCCTTTGAGCCCCTTCCTCCATTTAACATGATCATGGCTGATCTCATCCTGGTCTCAACTCCACTTTCCTGCCTGCTCCCTATAGTCCTTCATCCCACTTTTCATCAGAAACATATCTATTTCTTTCTTGAATCTCTTGATTGATTCTGCCTCCATTGCACTCTGGCGCAATGAGATCCACAGATTCACAATCCTCTGACAAGTAGTTTCTTTCATCTCCATTTCGAACCTACCTCCCCTTGCTCTTTATCTATGAACTCTTGTTTAAGATGTTCCCACAATGGGGAACATCTGTTCAACATCCACCTTATCAATCCCCTTTAGAATTTTATATACCTCCATCAGATTCCGCCCCACCCCCCTCATTTTTTTGAACTCCAGCGAGTACAAGCACTAGCTATTCAACTACTCTTCGTACGACAGCCCTTTCATCCCTTGAATCAATCTAATGAACCTCCTCGGAACTGCCTCCAGTGCCACCACATCCTTCCTCAAGTAAGGATACCAAAATTGGACGCAGTACTCCAGGTGTGGTTTCACTGTTGCCTTATATGGTTGTAACAACACTTCTTTTCTTTAATAATCCAATCCTTTTGTAATAAATGTCATGATTCCATTTAGCTTATTATATGCACTACCTGCATGCATCTTTTCTGTGATGCATGCACAAAGACCAACCAAACCCTCTGCACTGATGCACTTTGAATCTGCTTCCCGTTTAAATAATAACTTACCCTTTTATTTTTCCAACTAAAATGGACAACTTCACATTTATCCACATTAAACTCCATCTGCCATATTCTGGCTCATTCTCTTAGCCTATCAATATCCGCCTGTAAACTCTTATCTACTCATCACAGCCTGTTTTTCCATCTATTTTAATATCATCTGCAAATTTTGCTATGTTACACGATGTCCTTGCTTACAGAACATTTTTACAGGCAGTTCTTCTATAACGTGATTGTTGTGTTCTTGTGTGACCTCGTGCTATAGAAAATCGCTATACCTGTATAGCGGAAGGTTTGCGTTATCCAAACAGCGTCCACTATTTATCAAATGTGTTACAGCCAATTCGCGTTAATGAAACAAGTATTATAGCAGAAATACCTGAATATAGATTGTAAATAGTCGAGGTTTGAGAACTGAACCCTGTGGCATCCCACTAGTTGTAGTTTACCTTCCAGAGAAGGACCCATTTATCCTGACCCTGTGCTTTTATCAGTCACCTAATCCTCTATCCAAGCTAATATTCTACCATAAACCCCCTGCAATCTAATTTTCTGGATCAGTCTTTTATGTGGCACCTTGTCAGATGTTTTCTGGCAGTCTACATATACCACATCCACTGGATCCCCATTATCCATCTTGTTAGTTACATCCTCAAAGAAGTCCAAGTTTGTCAAGCACTACTTGCCCCTCCGAAGCCATGCTTTTTTTTTTCTTCTTTATTCATTCACGGGATGAGGGTGTCGCTGGCTAGGCGGCATTTATTGCCCATCCCTAATTGCCCAGAGGGGAGTTAAGTCAACCACGTTGCTGTGGGTCTGGAGTCACATGTCGGCCAGACCAGGTAAGGATGGCAGTTTCCTTCCCTAAAGGACATTAATAAACCAGATGGGTTTTTCCAACAATTAACAATGTCATCATTAGACTGTTAATTCCAGATATTTTATTGAATTCAAATTCCACCATCTGCCATGGCGGGATTTGAACCCGGGCCCCCAGAATATTATCTGTGTCGCTGGATTTAACAGTCCAGCTATAATACCACTAGGCCATCGTTTCCCCAATGCTGACACTGGCATAGGTTTAAGGTGAGAGAGGAAAGATTCAAAAAGGACCTAAAGAGGCAACTTTTTCACACAGAAGGTGTTGTGTATGGAACGAGCTGCCAGAGGAAATGGTGGAGGCTGGTACAGTTACAACATTTAAAAGGCATCTGGATGGATACATCAAAAGGAAGGATTTAGAGGGATATGGGCCAAATGCTGGCAAATGAGACTAGATTAATTTAGGATATCTGGCTGGCATGGATGAGTTGGACCGGAGGGTCTGTTTCCATGCTGTACAAATCTATGACTCTATGGTGAATTGAGTTTGATTTTCCAAGTGTTCCATTATCTCCTCCTTTACTGATTCCAGCAAATTTCCCCCTACAGAGTTCAAACTAACTGGTCTGTCATTTCCCACTTTCTGCCTATCTTCATTTTTGAATAAATGTGTCATGTTAGCATGTTTCCAATCCACTGGTACCATTCCAGAATCTAGACAATTTTGAAATATCTTAACTAATGCATCCACTATCTCTGCTGTCATTTCCTTTAATACTTTAGATGCAAGCCATCAGGCCCTGGGCATTTACCTTCCTTTAATCCTATCAATTTACTGAATACCTTCTCCTTAGTTACAGTGACTTCACCAAGTTTCCTCTGTAGTCACTGCAGTGATTGGGAAGAAATTATCTTCCACAGTGAAAACAGAGACAAAATATTGGTTTAATGATTCTGCAATTTGAGTTTCCCATTATTACCTCGCCATTTTTGTCCTCTAAGGGGTCAACATTTACTTTCACTATTCTCTTCATTGTGTGCAAAGGTCATGCTACAATTCCTGCATTGCAACAGTGATATTTCCAAATGCACTCTATTGGTTGCAAAATGCTTTTACCACCTGTGAGTTTTCTCTTTTTAATTATTACTTTGGTCGTAGTCTTGTTTTGTCCTTCTCAACCTTTATTTCAAACTTTTGCCAGCTTGATTTTTATTTTTGTTTATTCCTATTAATTTCAGATTGGGTTAATACTAGATTTAATTGGTCTAGTCCAAATCTTATCTGCAGATAGGAAAGATGCAGCCCAGCTGTGTTGTGCACCCAGCTCAGCTACCTATTGAGTGCACCAACATTATCTGATGAAAACCATGGACTTGAAGTGTAAACTCTGCTTTATGCTCATAGATGATGCTTGATCTGCTGCATATTTCCCTTTGTTTGAATTTCCGACTTCCAGTATCAGCAGTATTTTCCTTTGAGTTGTTTGGAGGCTTGTATATGCAGTGTTCTTATAGTATGTAGTTGTTGAAAATTCCTAGTTGTCTCAGAAAAATGACAGGGTATGAACTCAGACATGCATCCACGTAGTGCTCTGCACGATGTCAGGATATCGAAAGACTTGTACAAACAATGAAGCACTTTTGAAGACAGTAGCTCAGTGGTTGGCACCGCTGCCTCATAGCACCGGGGACCCAGGTTCAATTCCAGCCTCTGATGACTATCTGTGTGGAGTTTACACATTCTCCCCATGACTGCTTGGGTTTCTGCCTGGTGCTCCAGTATCCTCCCATGGTCCAAAAACGTGCAAGTTAGGTGGATTGACCGTGCTAAACTGCCCTCCGTGTCCAGGGATGTGTAGGTTAGGTGGATTAGAGATGGGAAATGCAGGGTTACCGGGATAGGGTAGGGTGGTGAGTCCAGGAGGGATGTTCTTCGGAGAGTATGTGTAGACTTGTTGGGCCAAATGGCCGGTTTAGACACTGTAGGGATTCTGTAATTCTCTGGTTTGAAGTGCAAGACAGCTAGGGTGTGCATTTGTATTAGGGTAATTATGTTCGCAGCAAGTGAACATTTCTGCCTATCAAGCAGTCTGTCAGATTTCTATGTTGGATATGTTTGAATTTATTAATGAAACTTTGGCTATTGCTTCTCTCTTTTTTCCCGGTTATATTTTCTCAGTTGGGCAGGAGCCAGCTCAGTTATCAGTATCTGAAGAACGTCATCTTGCCATTTTAACAGAACTACCTTTTGTAGTTCCGTTTGAAGAACGAGTTAAGGTAAATACTATTCTCCTCTGAACTTGATCCTAAAAATATTTTACAGCCTACTGTTTCTAAATGCGCAGGATGCTTATCTGTCAGAGAAAATAATTTGGCTTAAGCTTTGTTAAAACAAATAAATAGTACATGTTAAAATTTCTGTTAAAAAATGATCAAATCAAAATTTAGCAATTAAAGTGAAATGCCACACGTGTGAATTTTTCTTGCGTAGGGAGTGTACAATTCTGAGTGTGTTGTAGTGTATGTCATTGTGTAAGGAAATTAGATGACCAACTAAATAGATTAGTTATAACTTGCTACGTGTAAATTGTAGTCAATAAATTCAAAAATGAACATGCCAATATTGGTGTCAAATTTGCAGATTTTGTTTTTGTCAATTTGTCTTTACTAATGGTGATTTCTTTTTAAGATCTTTCAAAGATTGATCTTTGCTGACAAACAAGATGTGCAAGGAGAGGGGCCATTTTTAGATGGAATTAATGTGACAATTCGACGCAATTATATCTATGAAGACGCATATGACAAGCTGTCACCAGAAAATGGTAGGTGAGATGGAAAACAGCTTTTTTTCACTTCCATTTCTCTGAAATATATTGAACAATGTGTGTATTTAAATTGAATGACTTCCTTGATAAGAGTTGAGCACACGATGCTGAAATAAACTGCCAAATTCCTCTGTCTTAATTAAATGCAAAAGTATTGAGAATAATCAGCTGATTCAATGTTATAAACAAACTTCATATTATATTAGCATAGGTTTAACAATATTATGGATGCAGATTTGGTTCAGGATAGATTGTTGCCCAAAGAATAGTACTAGATGCAACCGGTAACATCTGAATCTTGACATCAGAATGCCTAAAACAGCAAAATTGGAGCTTACTTTGTTGAACTTGCTCTTTAAAACTATTGAAGAAACGGTTGAACAAGTTGGGCCTATACTGTTTACAGTGAATCTAGAATTGAAATACATACCAAAATCAGAAATTACAGGAGAAGTTAGGCAGGTCTAGTAGCATCAATGGAGAGAAATCAGTTAATGTTTTGAGTTTGGTGACTTTTTTTTGGAACAGATCACTGGAGCCGAAACATTAACTCTGCTTTTGCTGCACAGATGCTGCCATACCTGAGTTTTTCCAGTAATTTGATTTTGTTTCTGATTTCCAGCATCTGTAGTTTTCTGGTCTCTTTGGCTGGTTTTTGAAATATATGCGATCTTGAGGGGACATGACAGTGTGGATACCGGGAGGGTACTACTTACTGCAGGATAGACTAAACTTGGAACAGAGTTCAAAAATATCAGTGTTAAATTGAGATGTGTGCTCCCCACCTTAGAGTATCATTACTTTGTATGTCATTTCCAGAGGTCAGTAGAGGCTTTGTCATTGAATTTATCCCAGCCAGAGTTAGATTTTTGATTGACAAGCAAGTTTAGGGTTATAAAATGCAGGCTGGAAAGTGGAGTTGAGATGATAACCAGATCGGTGTGATTTTATTCAATGGGACGGCAGGTCTGAGCAGCCAAATTGCCTACTTTGGCTCCTAAGTCCTACGTTTCTATGACAGAGCTAGCTTGTTTTACACTCAACCTCTGTAGTCCATTAATATGACATTGCTCTTCACTACACTGAGCAGAGTGGCAAAGTTGCAGGGTGACATTTATAAATGTGCAGAATGGCTGTATAATTGACAAATTAATTTTAACATAAATAATGAGGTATTGTATTTTTATAAAAATCAGGAGGATTAATTGGATATTAAGAATTCAAGTATGGTAGCAAAGCTTCTGGATTAAAAAGCACAAATACAGAAATCATTGCAAGTTGCAATGAGGCTCAATAGGACCATAACAAAAGCAAGCAAAACCACTCTCAATTTCTAGAAGGATAGAATTGAAAAGTTATCTAAACCTGCATTAAACCTTGGTCAGTTCTGGTTGCCACAATATACAAAGGTTTCAGAGACACAACAGAGGGTGCAAGAAAGATTGAAAAGAATGTTATTAAATCTGAAGTTCAGCTTATCAGGAAAGGATGTGAATGGACTAGGTCTTTGTTTCACAAAGAGAAATATTGGGGGTACCAACAGAGATCTTCAAATTCATGCAAAGACTTCTCTGTGCAGCCATAGAGAGGGCATTTCTGCTTGAAAAGTGGAACTAATGTCATTATTTGACGATTATCACCCAGGAGTCAAATAGGGAATCGAGTAATGTGAATATAGAAATTCAACCATAGGTTTATAGCTGATGTGGATATGGCATACCAGGTGATGGGCCAAGTGCTGGAAAATGGAATTGGATGGAATAGATAGATGTTTGATGACTGGTATGAGCATAATGGGCTGAAGGACCCATTTTCATGAAATAAAAACTCTCTATGACTCTATGATAATGCACTTAAAGGGAAGTTAGACAATGGAAGAGGCAAGATGGCTTAAGTGAAGCATAAATTCCAACATGG
>NC_063333.1:19283312-19310890 GCF_021869965.1 Rhincodon typus
AGTCCTAAATCTGCTCCCTCTAATCTTGAGGCTATGCCCTCTTGTCCTAGCTTCACCTGCCAGTGGAAACATCCTCTTTATTTCTCTTATCTATTCCCTTCATAATTTTATATGTTTCTATAAGATCCCCCCTCAATCTTCTGAATTCCAAGGAATATGATCCCAATCTACTCAGAAGCATGAAAAATCATTACTTAAGATTCTAATGCCTTGTATTTATAGGACATCTTTGATGTAGAACAACATCCTCAGGTGATCACAAAATCATAAATTGGGGCAAAGTGGATGCTGGGCCAAAGAACCTAGGCAGGGTGAATAAAATCAGTCATTTGAAATACTGCAGGAGGCACTGGAAGCACACTTAGTGAGTCACAGTATTTATAAAGGAAAAGATGTTTCGGTGGGGGAAGCACAAACAATTAGTTTGCATTCTTCCTGGACTTTTTTCTCAGCAATGATCCTGGAACATTTCATCACCACAGATTTAAATGCTCAGTGCATAAATAACTATGTGCTACACCCGTTAGTACATTAACATTAATAACATGGGAGCAAAAAAGTTGAACCGGACTGGCCATATAAATTCTGTGGCTACAAAACCAGGTGAGGAGCTAAGAACTTTGCAGTGGGAAATTCACTGACTCCTCAAAATCTGCTCGCCATTGACAAGGCACAAGTCAGGATGTGACAATATACTTTCTATTTGCCTGAACGAATGTAGCTTCAAAAGAGGTTTGGATCAATCAAGATAAAGCAGTCCACTTGAATGGCATCCCATACGTTGCCTTAACACAAAAATAATGAAGACAGGAGCAAAAGTAGGCCATTTGATGCCTCAAGCCTTTTCTTTAATTTACTTGTGTGATATAGGTACAGCTGGCTGGGCCAGCATTTATTGCCCTTCCCTAATTGCCTTTGGGAAGGTGGTCGTCAGCTACTTTTTTGAACCACTGCAGTCCACATGCTCTAACTTTACCCAAAATGCCATTAGGGAGGGAACTACAGGATTTTTGCTATCTAAGGATCTTTGGTGAATTTCTGAAGTGCATCTTGTAAATAGCAGAGAGTGGATGCTTGTGGATGTGGTGCCAATCAAGCGGCTGCTTTGTCCTGGATGGTGTCAACTTCCGAGTGTTGTTGGAGCTGCACCCATCCAGGGAGTATTCCATCACATCTGACTTGTGCGTTGCAGATGGTGGACAGGCTTTGGGGAGCCAGGAGGCGAGTTACTCGCCACGATATTCCTAACCTCTGACCTGCTCTTGTAGCCACTGTGGCTAGTCGAGTTGAGCTTCTGGTCAATGATACTCCCAAGGACCTTGATTGTTGGGGATTTAGTGCTGGCAACATCATTGAATTTCAAGGGAGTAATTTGATTCTCTCTCATTGGAGATAGTCATTGCCTGGCATTTGCAATGGCATAAATGTTACCTGCCCTTTGCCAGCCCAACCCTGGATATTGTCCAAATTTTGTTGCATTTGGATGTGAACTGCTACAGCATCTGCGATGACGCAAACAGAGTCAGAGATATACAACACAGAAACAGACTCTTCGGTTCAACTCATCCATGCTGACCAGACACTATACAAATCTAGTTCCACTTGCCAGCTTTTGGCCCACTTGCCAGCTTTTGGCCCACTTGCCAGCTTTTGGCCCACATCCCTCTCAATCCTTCCTATTCATATACCCACACAGATGTCTTTTAAATGTAATTATACCAGCCTCCACTACTTCGGCACCACCCTCTGCGTGAAAAGGTGCCCCTTAGGTCCCTTTTATATCTTTCCCCTCTCATCTTAAACCTATGCCCTCTAGTTTTGCATCACCTGATTGATTTATTGTAACACGTACCGAAGTACAGTGAAAAGCTTTGTTTACAAACAGTGCAGGCAGATCATAGTAACTAAGCATGTACAGATCAAACGATTTAGGCAGAGGCATACAGGTTACACTGCACAGGACACATGATAGGTGAGATCAACATTAGCTAGATCAGCATTTTTTTTTTTTTTGGAGGCTAGACCGTCCATTCTTCAGTCTACTATCGGCCATGAAGAAGCTGTTCCTGAACCAGCTGGTGCGTGTTCAGACTTCTGTATTCTTCTGCCTGATAGAAGAGGTTGTAGGAGATTATTACCAGGGTGTGATGGGTCTTTGAACATGTTGGCAGCCTTTCCACAGCAGCGAGTTGCGTAAATAGAATCCATGGATAGAAGGCTGGTTTCCGTGATGGTTTAGGCTGTACAAACCACCCTCTGTAGTTTCTTACAGTCCTGGGCACAGCAGTCAGGGGTGTAATGGAATAGTCACCACTTGCCTGGATGAGTACTGCCCCAACAACACTCAAGAAGCTTGACACCATCCAGGACAAAGCAGCCTGCTTGATTGGCACTACGTCTACAAGCATTCACTCCCTCCACCACCGACGCTTAGTAGCAGCAATGTGTACTATCTATAAGATGCACTGCAAAAATTCACCAAAGATCCTCAGACAGCACCTTCCAAATCCATGGCCACTTCCATCTAGAAGGACAAGGGCAGAAGATGTATGAGAATACCACCACCTCCAAGTTCCCCTCCAAGTCACTCACCATCCTGACTTGAAAATGTATTGCCGTTCATTCACTGTCGCTGGGTCAAAATCCTGGAATTCCCTCCCTAATAGCATTGTGGGTCAACCCACAAAGGACTGCTGTGGTTCAAAAAGGCAGCTCACCACCACCTTCTCAAAGCAACCAAGGATGGGCAAGAAATGCTGGCCAGCCAGCGATGCCCACATCCCACAAAATGAATAAAAAAAGAAAGTTGCCATACCAGCCTATTATGCACCCAGACAACATGCTTTCAATGTTGAACTGTAGAAGGTGGTGAGGGACTTAACGAACATGCCAAATTTCCCAAGCCACCTCAGGAAGAAGAGGCGTTGCTGTGCCTTCTTGACTGTTGCATCTACATGGGAAGTCCAGGGCAGGTTGCTGATTATCGTCACTCAGAGGAACTTGACTCTCTCCACCCTCTCAAACTTAGTTCCATTAATGTAGGTGGGGGCATGTTCTCCTTTCTTTCTGAAGTCAATGATCAATTCTTAAGTTTTGCTGACGTTGAGAGAGAGATTGTTATCATTGCACCATGTCACCAAGCCCTCTATTTCCCTTCTGAATTTTGACTCTATTTGATATCTGTCCTACTACGGTGGTGTCAGCAAACTTGTAGCTGTTGTTCATTTGAAATTTGGCAACAGTCGTAGGCGTACAGGTAGTACAGTAGGGGGCTGAGGACACATTCTGGGGGGGCTCCAGTGTTGAGGGTTATCACACTGGAGGTGTAGTTACTTGTTTTCATTGATTGCGGTCTGTGGGTCAGAAAGCTAAGGATGCATTTGCAGAGGCACAGCGGAGACCAAGGTCATGCAGTTGTGAGATCAGTTTGCATGGGATAATGGCAAAGGCATCTCCCACCCCAGGAACTAGACCTATTTATCCTGTCCACGCCCCTCAATTTTATAAACCTCGACAAGGTCACCCCTCAGCCTCCGACACGTCTGGGAAAATAGCCCCAGACTATTCAGCCTCTCCTTATAGCTCAACCCCTCCAACCCTAGCAACATCCTCGTACATCTTTTTTGAACCCTTATGGTGCTAAACATTGTGCAATCATTCTGACCTTATGATGGAGGAAAGGTCATTTATGAAGCAGCTGAAGATGGTTGGGCCTAGGACACAACCCTGAAGAACTTGTGGCAGAGATGTCCTGGAACTGAGATGACTGACCCACTACAACTATAACTATCTTCCTATGAGCCAGGTATGACTCCAACCAGTGGAGTTTGCACCAATACCCATTGATTTCAGTTTTGCTAGGGGTCCTTGATGCCACACTTGGTCGAATGCAGCCTTGCCATCAAGGCTGTCACTCTCACCTCACCTTTGGAATTCAGCTTTTGTCCATGTTTAAACCAAGGCTGTAGTGAGGTCAGGAGCTGAGTGTCCCTGGCAGAATCCAAATTGGGCGTCACTGAGCAGGTTATTGCTGAACAGGTGCTGCTTGGGAGCACAGTTGATGATGCCTTCAGTCATTTTAGTGATAACCGAGGATAGACAGATGGAGTAGTAATTGACCAGGTTGGATTCGTATTGGAACTGTACTGGAAGAGCTTGGCTAGGGGAGCAACAAGTTCTGGAGCACAAGTCTTCATTACTATTCCCAGAATGTAAGCAGGGCGTTCACTGCATCCAGAAGTCACACAACACCAGGTTATAGTGCAACGGGTTTATTTGAAATCGCAAGCTTTCAGAGTGCTGCTCCTTCATCAGGTGAAGTGGAGGGAAGCACACAGGCACAGAAATTATAAGCAGAGAGTAATGGCAAGATATTTCCGGATATTTAAGAGTGTTAAAAGTTAGGTACAAATAGTAATGAGTGGAGTGTCAACAGGCTGAATAACAAGTTTTTGCAGGTGACCAAAAGTGTCAGACGGTGTGCATGAAGTGTCAACAGCTGAAACGTAAATGAAGCGGTGACCTATGATCCGGATAGTTAAGACTGCGAGATAACTACAAAAAGTATGAAAAATAGGATGGTGCTAGAGACAAACCAAGTGCCTGGAAGAACAGGATAGATATGAGTCGCATGACAAGGGTCTAACCAAAGTAACAAGTAATCCAAAACTGTACAAACTAATTAAGGTAAAGAGATAATTACAAGTTATCAAGGTAATGGTGTCAAAACAGAACAGTAAGGAAGATTTTACAAACACAAAACAGTATGGTGGGGTTACATGTAGCACGACATGAACCCAAGATCACGGTTGAGGCTGTCCTCTATGGTCTAGAACTTGGCTATCCTGCTTTTGTTGTGTATTTCAAAGGCTGACTTGGAAAACAATTATCCAAAGTCTTGAGTTACTAGATTTGTTCGAAGCCTATCCCATTTAGCGCGGTGATAGTGCCATACAACATGACAAAGGGTATTCTAAATGTGAAGGCAGAACTTCATTTCCACAACCACTGCGCTCCGGTCACTCTTCCCGATAATGTCATGCTCAGATGCATCTGCAGCTGGCAGATTGGTAAGGGTAAGGCCAAGTATGCTTTTCCCTCTTGTTGGATCTTCACGGCCTGCCGCAGACCCAGTCCATCACCTATGTCCTTTAGGACCTGACCAGATCATAGTGCTGCCAAGTCAATCAATGGTGGACACTAAAATACCCATCCAGAGTACATTTTGCACCGTTGTCACCCTCAGTGTTCCACCAAGTGTTGGTCAACATGGATGAATACTGATTCATCAGCTAAGGGAGGATACTATGTGATAATTAGTAGGCAGTTGCCATGAGAGTTCATGCTGTCTGAAGTCAATGGTGAGGACCCCCAGGCAACTCCCTTCTAATTGTATACCACTGTGCTGCCACCTCTGCTGGATCTGTCGTGTGGGTGGGACAGATCTATCCAAAGATGGTGATGATAGCGTCTTGGACATTGTCTGTCAAGTATGATTCAATGCGTATGACTGTCAGGCTGTGGCTTGACGAGTCAGTGAAACAGATCTCCCAATTTTGGCACCAGCCCACACAGAGGTTAGTAAAGAGGTATTAGCAGGGTCAACAGGGCTGTTTCTGCCATTGTCTTTTCTGGTGCCGAGGTTAATGCTGGGTGATCCATCTGGTTTCATTCCTTTGTTGAGACTTCGTAGCAGTTGATATAACCGAGTGGCTTGCAAGGCCATTTCAGAAGGCAGTTGAGAGTCAACCACACTGCCCTGCGTCCAGAGTCACATGTAGATCAGACCAGGTGAGGACGACAGATTTCTTTCCCTGAAGGAAAATAGTGAGCCAGATGGGCATTTCTGACAATCAAAAATGGTTTCATGATCATCAGTAAAGTCTTAATTCCAGGTTTTTAAAAATTGAATTCCACCATCTGTTTATGACAGGATTGGAACCCAGGGTCCACAAAACATTAGCTGAGATTCTGGATTAATAGTCTGGCAATAATACCACTAGGCCATCACTCGCACCAGCTCTGCCATTCAATATGATCATGGCTCATCATCAAGCGCGCAATACCCTAATCCTGTCCTCCCCCGATTCCATATCATTTGATTCCTTTAGCCACAATAGCTATGTCTATCTCCTTCTTGAAAAAAATGTAATGTTTAACCCTTAACCACTTTGTGGTACTGAATTCCACAGGTTCAATCTCTCATTTGGCAGTCTGCCATCACAAATCAATTTGGTAAACCTTCACTGTACTGCCTCTGCAGGGAGAACATTTTACCTCAGAGAAGGAGACAAAAATTGCACACAGTATTCAAGGTGTGGACTCACCAATGCCTTGCATAATTGCAGTAAGACATCTTGTTTTCCCCCTATACTCGAATCCTCTAGCTATGAAGGCCAACACAGTTTGCCTTCTTGAATCACTGCCTTTTCAGCATCTGGTGCACAAGGACACCCAGGTCTTGGTGAACATTCCCCTCTCTCAGTCTACAGCCATTCAAATAATAATCTGCCTTCCCATTTTTTACTACCAAAGTGGGAAACTTCATGTTTATACACATTATGTTGCATCTGCCGTGCATTTTCCCACTTGCTCAACCTATCCAAAGCACACTATATCATCCATGTTCTTCACAGCTCATCTATCCACCCAGCTTTGTCTCATCTGTAAATTGAGAAATCAATTTAGAGGAGAGAACTAAAAGTAATAACATACGTCACGAATAGCTGGGGTCCTAGTACCAATAACAGCTAGTAAAAAATGGGAAGGCAGATTATTATTTGAATGGCTGTAGACAGAGAGGGGAATGTTCACCAAGACCTGGGTGTCCTTGTGCACCAGATGCTGAAAAGGCATCCCACTTGTTTACTGTCTGCTAACCAATTTTCTATCCATCTCAATACATTACCCTCATCTCATGCACTTTAATTTTGCACATTAATTTCTAATGTGGGAGACTAATGTGTTTGTCAAAAGCCTTCTGAAAGTCCAAGTAAACCTGATCTACCGGCTCCCCTGATTAACTCTACTGGTTATGTCCTTGAAGAATTCCAGTATATTTGGCAAATTTGATTTCCTTTTTGTAAATCTATGTTATCTCCGATTCTACTGCTGTGTTCTAAGAATTGATAATGAACTCTAGCATCTTTCCCATGACCAACATCAATCTCAGTGGTCTATAATTCTGGTTTCTCTCTACATCCCTTTTTAAATTAGTGCATTAACATCCCTCTGGCACACAGCAGCAAATCATTCCATTTCCAAGATACTGCAGTAACTCATCAAGACACTTCAACAGAACCTTCTAAACCTGTATCCTCTACCACCTGGAAGGATAAGGGAAACAGATACATGGGAACACTACCTGCAATTCTGCTTCAAGCCATATACCATCCAACGTTGAAGTGCATCTGTTTCTTCACTATTGCTGGGTCTAAACCCTGGAACTCCATTCCTTACAGCACTCTGGCTGTACCTACATTAGGTAGATGAAAGGCAGCTCACCACTACCTTCTCAAGTGTACTTAAGGTTGGACAATAGATGCTGACATCCCAGAAGAGACGAAATTAACAAATACGTTACCTCTCGGCACAACACTTGTAACCCTCCATAAAGCTAGTATGTAACTTTTGTGCTTGACTGGTTCACTAGGATTGATGACATGTGAAATCAAAAGAAACCCATGCCCTCAGATAAAAATATTTATACCTGAGTAGTTTGTGAAGTTTTTCAGATCCTCCAGATCTATTGGTATTTGTGCTCCAGATATTAAAACCTGACAACAGGAAAAAATAGAGATTAAGAAAACACACAAAAATTTGAAAATTTAAACAGCTTTGGAATTGACAATAAGCTCTTCATTTTCTTGCTATTTTTTCCAGAAGAAATTCTTTAACTCATCATATCTTAAAAACACTTCAGTATGTATATGAAATGCCATAACCTACACAGCTAGACTATGGAGCTGTAGGTGGGATTAGACAGGGGAGCTCATTTTTAACCAAATGACATCTTTCTGCACAGTAGATCTTCAGAGAAGCAGACTTCATATAGGATAGAAAAAGGCCCTTAAGCCCATCAAGTCTGCTGTGGTCAAAAACAAGTACCTAAGTATTCTAATCTCACTTTCCAGCACTTGGTCCACAGCCTTGTCTGCCTTGCATCCCAAGTGGATATCTGAATACTTGTTAACATGTGGGTTTTTGCCTCAACCACCCTTATAAGCAGTGAGTTCCAGAACCCTACGGCCCATATGGGTGAAAGAAAACTTTTCCTCACATACCCTCTAAAACTGCCCTTTTGCCTAAATTTATGTCCCCTAGTCATTGATCCCTCCATCAAGGGGAAAGAGTTCCTTCCTCTTTGCCCTATGTCCCTTATAATTTTATACATCACAATGCTCCGTCAGTTCCACAAAAAATAGCCTCAGCGTATCCACTCTCTTGAAAACTGAAACTCTCAAACCCAGACAAAATTCTAGTAAAATGTCCTCTGCAGCCTCTCTAGTGCAATCGCATCCTGTAGCATGGATTCCAGAACAAAGCAAAATATAGTAACGTAGAAAATAGCTGGAACAAGCCATTTAGCCCCTCAAGCTACTGCACCATTCAAATACAAATGACTGATCTTCTATCTCAATGTCATTTTCTAATGCATTGTTCCTATATCGCTTGATATTTTTGATATCTACAAATCTATTGATCAAAGTTTTGAACATAAATCAATGGACTGGGCCTCTACAGCCCTCCGGGGTACCGAATTCCAAACTTGCTACCCACTGATCACAAAAAGTCCCTCATCTCATGAATGGGCAATCCTTTATCCTGCCCCCTTTGGCTTTTCGAATTCCAGCCAGGGAGACATCCATTCATCACTACTTGCTTATTCCCACTTGGTTTTCTGTTAACCAAATCGCAGTCTACTCCAGGACATTACCCCCTATGCCATGTGTTTTTGCTTTGTTTACTAACCTGATGTGTCCGACATCATCAGAAGCTTCCTTAATATCCAAATAGGCCTCAATCACTCATTTATTCTCCTAGTTACATCCTTAGAAAACTCAAAGTTTGACAAATATGATTTCCCTTTCATAAGTCCACATTGGCCTAACATAATTTTCCACATGTCCATTTATCACATCCTTTATAACAGTCTAACATTTTCCCTACTACTAATGTCAGACTCATTGGTCTGCAGTTTCCCATTTTCTCATTTCTTAAACGGTGGACTTGTATTTTCTACCTCCTGATGTACAGGAACCATTTCAGAATCTACAGATTTCTCGAAGATGATCAACAATTTCTCTTTCATCTCTACAGCCCACCTCTTTCAATTCTCTGGAATACAGATTATCAGGTCCGGGGAACTTACCAACTTCTGGTCATAGCCATGGCTTTCTTTCTGTCGCTTTCTCAGTTATAATGTAGTAACAAGATTTTTTTTAAGCATTTTTCTAACTTTCCAACATTTAAAGAACCTCACCCCTCCCCCAGAGCAGTGTATTAACTTACACATTAACAACCAGTCCACTAGAGTAGTTACTTATCATGTATGATTTTGTGATGCCACTAATTATCTTTTACTTCTTGAAACTCAGCACTCCCTGACCTCTCACTGCCTTGCTCCCAATTCTAAATTTAATTCACCAATTAAATAGTCTGCTTTTTTGTTATTATTCTCTATTTCTGTAATACCAATTTTTACAGTAAGCAAGCTGTGAGAGTAAATTAGTGTTCAGGAATATTATTGCAATTTTTAATGGTTATAAAGGCACCTGAATTTATTCTGTACTAGAAAAAATAATCCTTAACCATGAATAAACTTTGCAACAGCAGCCTAGAAGTACAAGGTAAAAATGTGCAAGTCTTGGTTTATATAACCATATGAGAGTAAATGTATTCCAGAGAATTAAGAGGCTTACACTCTTGCAACGGGTTAGCCTCTGGATCTTTATGTATTACTTAGACCTTTTAAAAAAAAATTTAAAAGGTCACCTTCAGTTTCCAATGTGGCTCTGTCAATAAGCATAATATCTAATTTGCAAATGAGTATTACATCTTAAAATCTAAGTTTGAACTTTTCTTCTCCTACAAATTCTAGATCAGTTCATCTATCCCAGAGATCCAGAACAATTCTGTACCATACCACCAAATACACAACTGGAGTGTACTATTTTCAAGGGTTATGGAAGCAGATTAATTTGTAACTTTAACAGGCAATTGAATAAACAAAGAAAAACTTTGTGGGGCTATAGGACAAGGACAACTAAAAAGTGCTATTTGATAGCTCTTTCAAACAGCCAGTACAAGCATGATGGGCTGAAGCATCTCCTTCTATGCTGTCTCACTTTATGGAAATAACAATTGATCACGGAACTTCTATCTGTATGCTCAATGACACTCTATATGTTACTCTATATGGTCATTGAGTTAAAAATATTTAAACACTTAAAACAATCTTACGTCAAAGTACAAGTACCATAATTAGCTGATTAAAATATCGCAAAAGAAACGCAGCGTTATTCCAAAACATTAGAGTCAGACATCTACAGCACAAAAAGGCCCTTCAACCTTTCATGTCTGCGCCAGTCAAAAACAATCATTTAACTATTTTAAACCTGTTTTCCAGCAAAACAGGGTCACGAACGCTGGACCCTCGGATTAAAAGTCTGATGCTGTACCAACTGCCATATTGACCAAGCTACATTCAAAGCATCAGAGAAAGAAACAGCACGAGAGGCTACTTAATCTACTGTTCCAGTGGCAGGTTTTTGGTTGAGCTGTTCAATTAATCCTAGCAGCCTGCTCGCTCCCTCCCTTGACTCGATGCTGCCACTGCCCCACCCACCCCCTCTTCTGTAACTAGTAGAGCTATTTTATTAAATACCCTACCGATTTTGAAAAAACATTGACTGGAACAGAAAAACAAAAGAACAAAAAATCCCTCTTTACAAGTTAAATCTGTGGAAAGTTGTTGAATACAATTCAGAGACTATAAATTCGAAGTTTCAGTAGTTGTCAAGTGTGACTAAAAGTAATGTCACCATTGAATTATTTCCACAAGTGACAGATTTCCACCTATGTACTGATGAATTTTAAAAAAGTCAAAGACATCTTTATATAGCATTATTTATGACCAAATGTTTCAAAGTGCTTTACAACCAATTCATTCTTTTTGAAGATATCCAATGCAACAATCAATTTACACAAAGCAATAAAGAATAATAAGGTTAATACCCAAATAATCTGCATTTAATGTTGTTGCAAGATGAAAAAAGTGACCAGGATGCCAAGGACAACTGCCCTGGTTGTCTTTCAAGAGTACCATGGCATTTTTGTGTGTCTATTTCAGAAGGTAGGCCAGACAGCAACTTAACATCTCTACCGAAAGAACGCCAATGATTTTTATGTTCAAGTACTGGAGTGGCTACAATAACTGCATCATTTGAGCCACAGATGACATTGAGAAATTTAGGAAATTGGATCACAATGAACAGTTATTAGGCTAAGTTGTTAATATTTGCTGATATGTGCTTTCCTTTTAAAAAAGAATTAAATTTACTAAGTTTCTTCCATCATGCTGTGGTAAAAATAGGTTTCTGGTGATGTGGGTAAAAAAGGAAGACAAAGTTACATAGCTACAAAAAGCTCATAAAATTGTTTACCTGAAGCTCTTGTTGGTCAAACATCCTCAGCCATTCTAGGTTCACAACATTAGCAACCCCCTGTCGGAATGCAAGACAGTGTGGTCGGATCTGTTTGTTGAGCCTGTAGTCCGCAACAAGATGGATGTAAGCTATTCTGTTAGCACTGGTTACGGGAATATCCTTTCCACCCAGCTTCAGTTCAACCACCTAACGTATAAAAGATTTTTCATTAGAATTCTGCATTAATATATTAATTGATTCAACAAACATGTTAGGAACATACAGTTGCAGAAACTAACATTAAAGTTAGGTTATATTTTAAGTTGATCACTTTCTCAATCTTTTCTACTTTCTTGAAGGAAATGCTGCAGTCAGGTTTCCACTCTGCTACAAAACTGAAACAGCTCTTAGTAAAGTCACAGATGACATCTTATGTGTATCTAAAATGGTAAACTTACCCATCTGGTCCTTCTTAACCTACATGCAGCCTTCAGCCTGACCTCAGCAGCGTTCGCTGACACCTCTTCACTGTCGTTCAGCTAGTTCTGGTTGGATTCTTCTATTTACATTCTTGTCAAACTAGTAAAGGCTGGAGAATCAACTGTAGTGGCCTCTCTACCCGCTGCCACTCCTATTAACTCTGGTGTTTGCCCCAAAGATCTATCACTTGCAGCCAATTATCTCTCAATTTCATTCTTATTTGTTGGGGAGATGTGGGCTTCACTGGCTGGGTCTGCCTTTATTGGTCATTCCTTATTGACCTGCAGAAAGCGGTGATGAACTGCTTTCTTGAACTGCTACAGGCCATTTGGTCTAAGAATACCTACAATGCCAGCAACAGTGAAGGAATGGTGGGTTGAAAGAGAATTTGTCGGTGGTGTTCCCATGAATCTGCTTTCCATGTCCTTCCAGATGGTAGTGATCGTGGGTTTGGAAGGTGCTGTCAAAGCAGCTGTAGTGAATTTGTGCAATGCATCTTGCAGATGATTTACGCTATTGCTATTGAGCATCAGTGGAGGATGGAGTGAATGTTTGTGGGTGTGGTGTCAGACAAGCAGGCTGCTTTGTCCTGGATGGTGTCAAGCTCCTTGAGTGTTGTTGGAGCTGCAACCAGACAAGTGGGGAGTATTCCTTTGCACTTCTGACTTGTAGATAATGGACAGACTCTGGGGAGACAGGTGCTGAGCTACTCGCTGCAGGATTCCTAACTTCTGACCTGCTGCTGAAGCCAGAGAACTTATATGGCTATAATAAAACCAAAATACTGTGGATGCTGGAAATCTCTGACGTATGAAGAAAAAACACTTGAAAAATTCAGCAGGTCTGTAAATATCAATGGAGAGAGAATCAGTTAACAGCGAGTCCAATATGACTTCTTCTATTCTGAAAATTAATACCCGACTCAAAATTTTAACATGGTTTCTCTCTCTGCAGATACTTGCAGACCTCCTGAATTTCTACAGCATTTTCTATTATCATCTGTGTGGCTGGTCCATTTGGGTTTCCAGTCAAACGTAATACCAGGATATTGATTATTGATGATTCAGCAATGGTAATGCATTTGGGCATCAAGCAGCAATGGTTAGATTCTCGTTTGTTGGAGATGATCATGGCCTGGCACTTGGGTGGTATTAATGATAGCTGTCACAGACATGGATAGCTTCAGTTCTCAGTGCCATCCCCTGAAATCGCTACTCATTTCAACATCTGCTCTAACATCACTCAATTCTCTCAAACCTGCCAACTTTTCAATCTGCGATTTAACCTTCCCAGCTATACAGAAAAACAGAAATAAGATTAGGAGTCAAAGGGGAGGAAAAAATGGTAAAAATGCAACAAAAATAGCTCTCCACTTCAGTTAACACACTATTTGGAACAAACTGCACTATTACAGATAGTCTTATAGCCCTTATACAGACATGGTTACAAAGAGATTAAAGCTGGGAACTAAGTACTCACGGGTATGGGACTTTTCAGGAAGGAAAGGATGTTGGTGTTATTCTATCCTGTACCAACAGTGTAAGTACAATAGCAAGAAATAATCTTGGATTGGAAGATGTAGAATCCACATAGGTGGAGGTAAGAAATAAAACAGGGACGATGATAAAATTAACTGCCAGAGGAAGAGGTAGATGCAGCTACACGGTAGATGCAACATTTAAACAACATTTGGACAAGTACTTGAATGGGAAAGGTTTAGAGGAATATGGGCCAAACACAGGAAAATGGGGGTAGGTTACTTTGGGAAACCTGGCCAGCAGGACAAATTGGATTGAAAGGTCTGATTCCATGCTGTATGACACTGTGCCTATTGGAGAAGGAACAACATTTGACCTTTTGTTGGAAAATAAGGCAGGGCAAGTGACTGTGGTGACAGTGGGGGAGTACTATGGGGCAAGTGATTATAATTCTATTAGTTTTAAAATAGTTATGATTTGTTCAAAAAGTTAAAGTTCTAAATTGGAGTAAAGCCAATTTTGACAGCATTAGACAGGAACTTTCAAAAGAGCATGTAGGATCCAGAGGAGCCAACTAGATACAAAATTGGCTTGAAGGTAAGAGGCAGAGGGTGGTGGTAGAGGGTTGCTTTTGGGACTGGAGGCCTGTGACCAAAAGTGTACCACAAGGATCAGTGCTGGCGCAGTGCTTTTCATCACTTACCTATAACCCCACCTGCAGTGAAGAATTCCAGAGTCAATACCACCGTCAAAGAAACAATTCTTGATCTCGGTCTTAAATGGGCAACTAATTATTCTGAGATTATTCCCTCCAGTCCTAGATTCTGCCAGAAGGGGAAACAACCTTTTAGCACCTACCCTGTCACGTCCCCTAAGAATCTTACCTGTTTCAATAAGGTGCTCACTTGATCTCAAACTGCAATTAGTAAAGCCCAATCTACTCAACCTTTCCTCAAGACAAAATCCTTCCATTCCCATAAAAGCTACTTAGTCTCACTCCCACGTCTTTTCCTTCTAGTCCTGCCAATTTCTTCTCATTAAACAAAATTCAGAATAAATTGTATTTAGTGCAAGCAGTAATTCAGCAACATGGGCTCACAGCAAGTTGTGCCAAGGTCACAGGAAAATGGCGCTTACCTCCTGTGAATTATACTAAAACCGGCTAAACTATTGTGTAGGAGTTACCAATGCAGCACCACATGAGCAGAAATGGCTTACACTGAAAACAGACATACAGATGTACTAAATTTAAGGTATCCATGCTTGTGTATGCAAATATTCTGATGGTGCAGAAATGACTTATCTAGCCTAAGACATATAACCTACTGTTTTCAGTTGATTTGCTACTGTATAGCGTCTAAGTTAGGAAAGATTTGTACTTTGTTAGAAGGTTATTTGTCTGTTTAGATGACAGCTATTGCAAAAAAAAAATTTCACAAGGGAGGATAAGTTTCACACATTAAAAGTAAAAATTTAAAATGCCTTCCTATACATAACAGGAACCATACCATATACACCGATCTTTTAAACTCCTGAAAGTACTCATTTAATTTCAACTTAAAATCTACCTTAACTAAGTTTGTTTCAGTTTTTCCTCCCAATTAAATTCAGCAGGCATGTTTACATAGCAAGCTTGCAGAAACTCTCTGACAATAACAATATCCTTTGCTCAACACATTTCGGTCGCGCATTGTGAATCGTAAATTGCAAATGTCAAAAGGTCAGTGCCATAGTAATTACAGATCTCTTCAAACAATAAAGCCTTATATTGTTGTGTAAAATACTGCCTATGGAAACTAGTTGAAAGTTTAGTTGAATTTGCTACAGTTGGGACTGGACCAGGGAAACAATGATTTTGCTTAAAGCTAAGGAAAGTAAGACCAAAAGTCAATATTAAAGGTCATTTGTTTTATTCTTGTATTAAAAAATATCTGGGTTACTTAATTTGTATTATGCTAACCTGTAATATCCTAAAACTAGTGTTACACAACTATTATTATTTGGAATGTAATCAAATTTTTAAAAAATGTTAAAATTACTTCAAAAAACATTTGTAAAGAGAGGTTAATAACACAGTTAAAGCTAAGCAAACAGGTATGGCAATAAACAGGTTACAACTATTCGAAGGAAACACAACCCGACATTTAAATAACAAGCTTGAGATTGAAATGACCAGCTTTATGACAGTGGAAAAGGCCACTAATAAATTCCAGAAAAAGTCAGAAAAACCTAATTGTCATGTTTTGTACACAGTTACACCAGGTCAGACATACAACACCTTCATTTACACCTCACAACTGAAAATGATCAATAAAACTTCATCTCCGACAAAGAGTTGAACTAAGATTACTGCCACAAGTGTGCTGTATCTTTAATCTGTCTTACAAGCAGATAAATTAATTATTAACTGCAATTCAAGAAGAACCAACCTGTGCTTCTCCAAGCTCATTGTTCACCACTGTGAAATTGAGTCCAAGTTCCTCCACATCCCCTTCATAGCTCTTTAAGAAAAGCAGGTTTTTGTACATTTCAGGATCCAACGACGCAAGATGATGAATGTCAACATCTGCACTCGTGCCCAAAAGCTTGGACAAAAAGAAACTGGCGAAAGGAAGTTCAACCAACATGTTTTCATAAAGGGCCTGCAATAATCAGAACAAGAGAAATAAGCAACAAATTAGCAATTGATTCTATTTTCAGGTGCAGCATGACAAAAAATATCCAGATTCCAGTCTAATAACCACCCTTCTGTTGCAATGGCATGTACACTGTACTACATTTACCAAAGTCTTAAACCAAAATTAAAGCTAAAGCTTTGTCTGACAATGTTACTTTATGATAAAACAAATCCAGACCTTCAATTTTATGGTAGAAATTTGACATGAAACAGTGGTTCAAGACATTAACGAAGTTTCCCTATAACTTTAAAATGTTATGTTTCCTGTAATTCCCACTTGATGGTTGTTCAGTCAGCACAACTTTTAACAAGTTAAAATGTAACACAAAGATAAAATAAATTAAGACAAAGACAGGCAGATAGCTGAAGTGATTAAGAAATATTTTAAAAACCACTTTTCATCTCAGGATCTTCATCTTCGCAGCATTGTTTTTGCCTTTGGCTAGATTACAAATAATGCAAGTGCGGACCCAGATTTGAACACGTATTTAAATGCAAATTAAAATGCACTTCAGATTAGTCACGAAACTTGATATATCAAGGTCAGCAGAAATTTAAAAAGAAATGTGAACTGATTGACTTTGTAACATGCAGACTGACTTTTTGAACGTGCAAGTTCTTTGATCAAGTCCTATTAATATTCCAGTTATGAAGCTTCAACAATATCAAGGAAAGCTATGATACAATTCAAAGGATCTATGTTTTTATGGTTATATTTACAGCCCAAAATTCTGCCAAAATTATTGAGCTAAAATTGATTAATTATGCAGGAAACCTTTTTAATACAAGTAAGTGCTGTGCAATTAATGCAAATGGTGGTGCAACCTGGAAAATAAATGTGAACAACATCAAAAGCTGCCAAATAGATTTAATAACTTATGGCATGAAGAATCAATAAAGAAACAAAATGCCTACTTTGGTCATCAATCGGAACTATACTGTACATAAACATTCACCTTCACAATAAACAGATGCCATAAAATAGAATATCATTGCCAAATGAATACTTTTACTTAAACAGGAGTTATTGGGTAACCCATTTGTGCAGGACACTATAAATTGTTCTCAAAGTCAAGTACAGACTCCAAAGTAAAAGGAAAAAACTAACATAACCTTGGGAAAAAAAATACACGCATCAAAAAGATGGTACTTTAAAAAAGTAGAATGCCATACACAATGCAATACTACACATGCATAAAACAAACAAGTTATTAAAAACCTGTCTGGAATACGAAAATCAGAATCCTTAATTTAAGTTGTTCTAATATGTACAAACTTTGCCTTTAAAGTACAGAATGGAGAGGAAATTATTATTGCCACAAAAAAAGTCCAGTGATTGATTACAAGTACATCAGCCAAGTTTCTCTGCAATTGGTGACCACTTAAAATCGTGACAAGCGCACCTTTGGTCCTGAAATTTCTGACACCGTGACTGCAGCAAGTTCACAATTTTCATTAATAAGAAACTTCAATTCCTATACAATGAAGAAACCACCTGACATTATGCACACACATCTCTGGAGTTGAATGCAGAAACCATCTCTCACATGATCAGTCCAATGACCAGATGTGTAATAGATAGGAAATGAATTGGACCAAACCAAATTTATGTTATGATCTGGCAAGGGACCAGTCGCATTTTGTTTTAAGTAGACAGATATCCAGGAGACTTACTGAGAGAATAAAGTACAAAATTCTACTGCTTTGAACAAACAAACTTTACTATACAACATTAGAACAGTAATACAATCTACACTATGTGCACAAATTATATTTTAACACCCAGAATTAATATGTAGTCCATGTGGAAAAGAGACTATGACTGAACACATCACTGCACAAATAAAAATAGAAAATTCAATCAGGAGAGATCTCTCAGCAACTTCAGGCACTTACATCACAGGGAAATCACCAGATCTCATTAAAATTCAAGAATCAGAATTCTTCACTTTTCCCCATCTGCTCTTGAAACTCACTCAAAAAAAAATGCTCCGTGATGCATTGCTTCTTCAGAGCACCTTAGCTTTCTCCAACACAGAGCCAGCAACTTTCCTACTTTCTCAGCCCCCAAGAACTTCTTGCAACTCTTGACTCCCAACACCTAGCTGCTATTAATGCTTGGAAAGCTCTCCCCAGTTCAAACAGCACAGGGCCATCCAGGTGTTTTTGATGATGCTGCTTGGCCTGCTGTGTTCATCCAGCCCTGCACCTTGTTGTCTCGGATTCTCCAGCATCTGCAGTTCCTACTATCCCAGGTGTTTTTGATGTTCCTGCATAAAATCTGTATAATGTCACATCGATTAGTCATCCTGCTCCCTTTCACTAATTATCCAGGTCACTTCAGAGGGGATTTGAAGTCAACTACAATGCAGATCCAATCAAGTGGTACTGGTGGGAATCCTTATCTCAAGGCAAATGCAATGCTAAACCAGATTTACTAGTTGTGGAGCTAGAACTTACAACCTGTGGGTTCAGTTCAGTCCCACAACATCATCTCATTACTGAGCCACTGGCCTATACAGCAGTGTTTTCTAATGGATAATTCAGTGTAGGAAGTACTTTTAGACACTGACGGCAAACTGTTTCTTCATCCTTTGTTGGTCCTTCCTACAGGGATTTATAGTTCATTACAGTCAAACGTGGAATTAGAAATAGCAATTTGCATCAACAAGACATACTGTACTCTAGAAATATGATTTCCAAGCTGAAGACAAGAGAATTCAAGGTACAATAATAAATGCTATATATCAATAATCTTTACTGGAAGTACTTCTGATATACAGTACATGGATTCTCAATTTGAGAGATATTTATAAATGAAGTGTCTGCGATAAAAAGCCTTAGATGTATTACTTCATCACTGATTACCATTTTCAACCTTTCATCGTTTGGACATTTGATTTCCATTATGACTTTTAACATCAATATATGTAAATGCTTTTAACCTTGATGGCTGGAAATTTTAATTTTTAAGAAACAAATCAATATTGCAAATTACAAATTGTAATTTACTGCCAATCTATTTTGAAACCTGTTACATCATACAACAACACATATACCAGTTATTTCAGAATATCTATAGATTCACTTTGCAGCCAGTTATGTTTGAAAATGTTCAAAATTATACCTATGGGAAACTTAATGATTGAATCAGTTAAACAACAATTAGCAGAGTCACACTGGAGGATTTATTCTTCAATCCATCATTTGTATTGTGTCAGCTTAGTTCAGTCACAGCACATGCCTTTGAATTAGATTGTGGATTTAAGCACACAGGCTAGCACTTCAGCGTGGTGTTGAGGGAGTGCTGCCTTGTAAGAGATGCCATCTTTTGGACAAGAGATGAAATTCAGGCAAATAATATACATTTTAAACAGAATTCCACTGGTGTAGATGCAATGTTGACAGATTACTCCCGATGAACTATTTTGAAGTTCAGACTTTCTCATACCCAACCATCCAAACCTGTTTTCTCTTCAGTTCATCATCACTTGGCATTGTCCATTTTTCGATCAGGCTCAAAGTGCAAGAGAATCTGGAGAATTGGATGCATTGCAACGGTCATAAGCCAGTTGAAGAATGAATGAATCCTCAACAGATTTCTCTCAAGTATGTGATAGTAATTGATAATCCTGTTCTCAGACATAATCAGTATGGTAAAGAACATCACATTTTTATAAGTGTAAATAGATCAAAGACAAAATAGTAATACAAATGAAAACGGTCATGATCTATTATCATAGAAACATAGAAGATACGAGCAGGAGGCAGCCATTCAGCCCTTCGAGCCTGCTCCATCATTCTCTTAATTCATTCACGGGATGAGGGCGTCACTGACCAGGCAGCATTTATTGCCCATCCCCAATTTCCCAGAGGGCAGTTTAGAGTCAACCACATCGCTGTGGGACTGGAGTCAAATGGAGGCCAGACCAGATAAAGATGGCAATTTCCTTCCCTAAAAGGACATCAGTGAACCAAATAGGTTTTTCCAACAAATGACGAAGGGTGCATGGTCATCTTTAGATTCTTAATTCCAGATATTTTTATTGAATTCAAATTCCACCATCTGCTGACGAGAGATTCAAACCTGGGTCTCTGGATTAACAGTCCAGCAAAAATTGCCTCCCCGTGATTCATAACAATCATGGCTGATCATCCACCTCAATAGCCTAATCCTGCTTTCTCCCCATAACCTTTGATCCCAGTCGCCCCAAGTGCTATATCTAGTCACCTCTTGAATACATTCAATTGTTTTGGCATCAACTACTTTCTGTGGTAATGAATTACACTGGCTCACCACTCTTTGGGTGAAGAAATGTCTCATCTCTGTCTTAAACTGTCTACCCCGAATCCTCAGACTGTGACCCCTGGTTCTGGACACCCACCATCAGGAACATTCTCCCTGCATCTACCCTGTCTAGTCCTGGTTAGAATTTTATCTGAGATCCTCCCTCATTCGTCTCAACTCCAGGGAAACAATCCTAACCTAGTCAATCCCTCAATCCCTGGAATCAGCCTGGTAAACCTTCGCTGCACTCCCTCGAGAGCAAGAGCATCCTTCCTCAGAAAAGGATACCAAAATTGCACACAATATTCCAGGTGTGGTCTCACCAAGGTCCTGTGCAACTGCAACAGCACATCCCTGCTCCTGTACTCGGAATCTCTCGCAATGAAGGCCAACATATCATTTGCCTGCTGTAACTGCATGCCTACCTGCAGCAACTGGTGCAGAAGGACATCCAGGTCTCACAGCACAGCACACTCCCCTCTCCTAATTTACAGCCATTCAGGTAGTAATCTGCCTTCTTGTTTTTGCTTCCAAAGTGAATAACCTCACATTCATCCAGATTATACTGCATCTGCCATTGATTTGCACACTTACCCAACCTGTCGAGATCATGCTGGCGGATCTCTGCATCCTTGTCACAGTTCACCCTCCCACCCAATTTGGTATCATCTACAAACTTGGAGATGTTACATTTTGTTCCCTCATCCAAATCATTAATACATGTTGTGAATAGCTGGGGTCCCAGTACCGATTTCTGTGGCACCGCACTAGTTACTGCCTGCCAATTCAAAAAGGACCCTTTAATTCCTACTGTTTGTTTCTTCTCTGCCAACCAGTTTCCTATCCATCTCAATACACTCCCACCGCCACTCCCCCCACTCCCAATCCCATGCGCTTTAATCTTGCACAATAATCTCTTTTGTGGAACTTTGTCAAGTGCTTTCTGAAAGCCCAAATATACTACAATCGACCAGCTCCCCCTTGTCAACTCTACTAGTTACGTCTTCATAGAATTCCAACAAATTTGCCAAGCACGATTTCCCCTCTGTCTGATCCTGTCACTACTTTCTAAATAGAGATAACAAGGTGTAGAGCTGGAGTGAACACAGCAGGCCAAGTAGCATCAGAGGAGCAGGAAACGTCAGCTGTGTTCATCCAGCTCTACAGCTTGTTATCTCAGATTCTCCAGCATCTGCAGTTCCTAATATCTCTGAAACACTACTTTCTAAATGCTCTGTTATAAATTCCTTGATAATGGATTCGAGAATTTTCCCCAATACCAAATGTTAGGCTCACTGGTCTATAATTCCCTTTTTTCTCTCTACCTCCCTTTTTGAATATTGGAGTGACAGTAGCTACCCTCCAATTTGCAGAGTCTGTCGAATCCTGGAAGATGACCACCAATGCATCCACTATTTCTACAACCATTTCAAGTACTCTGGGATGTAGATTATCAGGCCCTGGGGATTTATCCACCTTCAATCCCAATTTTCCCAGCACCACTTCTCTACTAATATTGATCTCCCTCAGTTCTTCCCTTTTACTACACCTTGCATTCTCCAAAATTTCTGGTATCTGATCTGTGTTCTGTTTTGTGAAGGCAGGACCAAAGTATGTATTTAGTTGCTCAGCCATTTCTTTGTCCCCTATTATACATTTCCCTCATTTGTCTATAGAGTACCTACATTTGTCTTCACCTATCTTTTTCTCTTCACGTACCTATAGAAACTCTTAGCATCAGTCTTTATGTTCCCTGCAAGCTTACTTTCATACTATTTTCCCCTTCTTAATCAATCCCTTGTCCTTCTTTGCTAAATTCTAAACTGCTCGCAATCCTTGAACATATTATTTTTCTTCCTTGGATCGAATACTCTCTCTAATTTCTTTTGTAAGCCAAGGATTGGTCCTCTTAGCTATTTTGCTTTTGTGCCAGACAGGAATAAACTGTTGTTGCAGGTGCCCCGTGCTTTCCTTGAATGTTTTCCATTGCTTATCCACTGTCATCCCTTGAAATAACTCTCCCCAATCTATCAAAGCCAACTCATGCCTCATATCTTCACATTTTCCTTGATTAATATTCAGCACCTTAGTCTCCAAGTCAACTACCTCACTCTCCATCTTGATAAAAAAAATTGTGTTATGGTCACTCTCCCCAAGGGGTCTTGCACAGCTAGATTGTAACGAAAAGGGAATCATTGCCACAGCACCCAGTCTAAGATGGCCTGCTCTCTAGTTGGTTCCTCAACCTTTGGTCAAGAAAACCATCCCATATACACTCCAAGAATTCTTCCTCTATGGTATTGTGGCTAATTTGATTTGCCCAGACTATGTGCAGATTAAAATCACCCACAATCACCAATATTACCTTATCACACGCATCTCCAATTTTTATTTAGTGCCATTCCCAACATCACTGAAATTTGGGGATCTATATATGACATGCACAAATGTGTTTTGCCCCCTGGTATTTCTCAACTCTAACCATACAGACTCCACATTGTCACAGTTAATATCCTTTCTCACTATTGTGTTAATTTCCTTTTTAACCAGCAGTGCCATTCCACCACCTTTTCCTTTTTGCCTGTCCTTACTAAATACTGAACACCCTGGGACATTCACTTCCCATCCCTGATCACCCTTAGCCAAGTCTCTGTAATTCCAATTATATCGTAATCGTTTACATCTACCTACACCATTAGTTCATCCACTTTATTGCAGATGCTCTGCGCATTAAGCCACAAAGCCTTTAAGCTTGTCTTTTTAATGTCTCGCTCTTATTTTTCTCAATAGTCCTAAATGTTGTCCTTGGTTTCTCTGCCTATCACTTTTCTTATTCCCTTTTCTACCTTTCGCTTTTGTCCTTGCTCCCTCCTGACTCGTCCCTGGCATATTAATTTTATCCCACTCCAACCGCTCCAGAAAACATTCCTCCTAGGACATCAGTCCCCGTCCTACCTAGGTGTAACCCATCCAATTTGTACAGGTCCTACCTCCCCCACAACCGGTCCCAATGTGTTTCTTGTAAATGCGAGAAACACAAAAACATCATAAACCATGAATGTTTTCTTGATGTTGTGGAATTCCTCAGTTATAAAAACGTAGGAAGATCAAAGTAAATAAAAACTGAGCATAGAAGAACTACACAGCTTGGTGTTATTGGTTGATCACGGGTGTGCCAAGATCAGTTTAAGGCTTGTGCTTTTGGTGCTAAGCTGACTGATAAGCCCATAGCAGCTTCACAGGGTTGGGACTTCTTTCCAAATTATGCTTACCACACCCTAGTATATCGTCCACTGATCTGGCTTGCTGGTGAAGCAGCAGCAAACAAAGCATCAATCATGAGAATACAACTGGACTGCATGACTCATTGTGCTTCAGGAATGCCCAGTTTTAGCCTGCCAAATTTGACTATCATCTGTCTTGTGCCAGAGTATAGTTGCACCACATTACACAATGGAGAATATTTTGGTTGTGCAAGTTAGACCTGTCATCATAAGGACTGTGCAAAGGTATTCGTCCCAAAGCTATCAAGAGTCTTTCAGGTGTTTACTGAAAAAGAACTCTGATTTGAACAGAGGGGTCAGGAGATTTTGGGAGCAAATGCTGGACTTGCAAAATTGAATGATTGAGTTATGGTGGTGATGTTATGGAGCACTTAAGCACTCCAGACTGCAATGCCTTTAAGAGTGTGGAATGTTTGTTACATATATTCAACAGGAGTGTTGAATAACATTCACTGTCAAGTCAAAAGGTTTATGACATCGGCCTAAACCTAAAAGCTATAATCTAGTCCCCCTCACCAGCCGCACCATAGTCAGTGTTAGTTCTTCTAATTCTGTTTCTCAGTATCAGTAACTGTCTTGTTGTTATTCTTCCCCTTCAGTATATATCCACACTGAGGGTTTATTCTTTGTTGCTCTGCTACTTGATCATCATGTCTGCTGCACTTCGGTTTTCTCTTATCTTGTCCCAGTGTTTCAGCTACTTTTCTTCAGTCATCAACTCAACTGCTGTCAGTTTTTTTCCCCCCCCCATTGTCTTGCTGGGCATAGCGCTTTTTCTTTTCCTCCAACAATCTTTGGCAACAGCAATTTTCTTGCAGTGATCTCTTACTAAGCCAGTAGTGGCAAATCATGGCAGAATATGAACACTGCTCAGTGCAACAAGAGAAGCTGGAGAATGGACACTGGTCAGATTGATGACAACTACAGAATTACAAGAGATTGGAGCAGCAGAGATGACACCAGGTGATGAGGTAGCAGACTAAAATCTCAAAACAAAAGGATCACATAGCATTCTAGCAAATAATTTGTGGATCCCAGATTTGCCTCAAAAATGTTGGACTAAAAGTTCACCTATTCCAACCTCTATAAAGAAAGTGAAGTGCAAAACTTTCTCCCCTCTAGATTATGCAGTTTCCAGAAACTAAGCAACTGTTATTTTCTTATCTGTAAGTTAGAACACCATGCAGTTCTCTTACTGATGTTGTATTACAAAAATGAATATGTTTTCAAAGTATTTCGCTGGTTGCAAACCACTTTGGACAATGTCCAGAGGTGATGAACAGCACTAGATAAATGCAAGTCCTTTGGTCGATGCTGCATACTCCAATACAGGTCGATGAATACAAATGCACACTCATTAGAAAATAAGAGACTGCAAAATTGCACTCAAACCAGCTGACTAGGCATTACAAAGGTGAACCACATGAAAAGTGGAGTTTACCTTAATAAATATTATGAGATAAATCAACCAAGATAACCTTAAGGTCTTTCTAACTGTGAAACAAATCAAAATGCCATTACCACATATTTTGACTGCTTATTTATGCTCTGTCTCTCTGCTTGATTTAAAGCCAACAAAATGCAATCACTACACAAACAGAATCAAGAATCATCTCCTAATGGAAAGTTTAATTGAAAAGTGACCAGCAACATGAAGTTATCCCTTCAGTTAAGTTGGCTATAAAGACCTTAGTGCACTGAATCACACTAAACAATCACTACACAGGCATTAAAGAAAATTTGAATTCATTATGCCTCAATAAATATAGATAGCAATCAATACTCGAAAAGGCATATTTTGTTCATAGACCTTAAAAGAACAGTACAGTATTTACCAGCCACATCCTGTTTACAATTGTAATCAAAATACAATTACTTCTATTATAGATGACTTTGCAACTTGCTGTCTGTCAGATTTAAAGTAACCAGTTGAGTAAATACTTGCAAGTAAAGAATAAATCATTCTTTGCTGACTGAATCCTGTCTGCATCACATTTCGTTTTCATCTTCTAAAGCACATTTTGCACAAATCATTTGAAGATTGCATTGGCTACCTTAACATGAGAATTTAATAAAACATTTACAAAAAGATTAGATGTGTCCTGAAGTACACATGCCCAGCTTCATAAGATGCTTATAACTAGGCCTAGAAGTATTCATAGAATACACCAGCTTGAGCATGCTGCTTAGCCTATGCAGCAGAATATTTACCACCAATGGGAACTACTCTTCACGGCTGCTGTTTCATTTTCCCAAGTCACATTAGGTATTTATTCTAATTAACTAGTTCAGAGATCTTATTACGCACCTCTGGAACAAGCGGGACTTGATCCCAGGCCTCCTAGCTCAGAGGTAGGGGCACACCCACTGCACCGCAAGTGCCCTCACTTAAGTAGCTCAGGCTTGATTAGGAGGAGGAATATGTTTAACTGCCTGGCTCCAGTTGTTATCTAAAGCCAAGTAGTGGTGCACATCAGGACTGTCAAGACTATAGGGCTTTTAATGCCATTTTCTGTTCCAAACTTTCTAACTTATTTTTCAAACTGCGTTTGAAAATAGCAAAAAGGGAAGAATGTACAAGATAGCTTTTGTCCTGTAATTAAACACATGTTGGAGTTTCTGAAAAATATTTAGATGAAAAATAAATTTACTATGTCTCTTTAAAATGGGTGTGGTTCAAGTCCATTGTTACACTTTCTGACCTCAAATTGCTGCACTCAGTACTCTTGTTGAACTTTACAGAAAATATTCTTCCTTCCCCCTTCCCACCCCAAATATCTTGTTTCCATTAACATTAAAGATGCTCTGATCTCGTTACACATTAGAAGAATTCCATGATGAAGCTTAGCGACATAAGTCACGGGAATGTAAAAAGCTACATTTCCTAATACTCAAAATATATGCTGGCTTCAAACCCCAGTTTCAGCTCCAGTGAGACCCTCACTTCCTAAAAAGCCCAGAATGTAATTCCTTGGTGCAAAACTGAATTTAAAAATAACCTAACTTACAAATCTACTGTCCTTTTCAAAGATTTTGGTCAGTGATCATTCCATTCTATGTACACTTGTTTTTACATTTGGCCCATACTTTGGTTGTTTTCAACAACGAAAACAAATTTAAAACATGGGAACTACAGAGGCTTTATTAAAATCCAGGTCACTGGACACCCACAAAAAATATTTTATATGACGAATGATTTAACCAGAATGATGGCTAAACTGAACCCTTGCTTTATTGGTTGTACTCCACCTGCAATAAACACTAACAGTAACCTTATGATTGAGATCTCGGGTCTGCATCTAAAATTACTCTACCAAAACTAGCAATGCATTTGAAGAATACACATCTGCCTAACCTATATTCACAGCTACCCTGAGACAACAAGGTGCAGGGCTGGATGAACACAGCAGGCCAAGCAGCATCATAGGAGCAGAGAGGCTGACGTTTCGGGCCTAGACCCTTCATCAGAAAAGGGGGAGGGGAAGGGGGTTTTGAAATAAATAGGGAGAGAGTGGGAGGCGGATAGAAGAGGGATAGAGGAGAGGATAGGTGGAGAGGAAACAAACAGGTCGAAGAGGCGGGGATGGGGCCAGGAAAGGCGAGTGTAGGTAGGGAGTTAGGAAGGGGATAGGTCAGTCCAGGGAGGACGGACAGGTCAAGGGGGCGGGATGAGGTTGGTCGGTAGGAGATGGAGGTGCGGCTTGAGGTGGGAGGAGGGGATAGGTG
>NC_063333.1:19311290-19322745 GCF_021869965.1 Rhincodon typus
GGGGAGGGAAAGATGTCTTTGGTGGTGGGGTCGGATTGCAGATGGCGGAAGTGTCGGAGGATGATGTGTTGGATCCGGAGGTTGGTGGGGTGGTACGTGAGGACGAGGGGGATTCTCTTTTGGTTTTTATTGCGTGGACGGGGTGTGAGGGATGAGGTGCGGGAGATGTGGGAGACACGGTTGAGGGCGTTCTCGACCACCGAGGAGGGGAAGTTACGGTCCTTGAAAAACAAGGACAACCGAGATGTACGGGAGTGGAAGCCTCATCCTGGGAGCAGATGCGGCGGAGGCGAAGGAATTGGGAATAGGGGATAGCATTTTTGCAGGAAGGTGGGTGGGAGGAGGAGTATTCTAGGTAGCTGTGGGAGTCGGTGGGCTTGAAATGAATAAATGTGACACAATTAAGGCAGCTAAAATATATCCCACTGAGAACCAACTGGAGAGTTTAATGTCCAATGGCATCTCAACAGTCATACTAAGGATTTCTTAGACAAGGTTATAGAAAAACCTGGGAATTGAAAAACAAAAAGGGAAATTGTGAGAAGATTAATTTGAAATTTTACACAATGGTGCCATTTCCCTTCTATCAATTTTCCACCATTCTATCTTCTTTTAACTTGAGCGTAAGTTTGAAAGTGCTTCACACTCCACTCTACCTCTTCCAGTGGCCATTACCGAAAAGGAAAAAAAAAGTCAGCTGGTTATATAGCATGCGAACCATCACCGACAATCCAATTCTATCTATCTTCACCCAATGTCCACGACATTTTCAGAAAAATCACTGCACAATAATTAGAACTTACACACAGACTCTAAAATTGAATGTGGTGCTAATTTTGCAGCTACAGAGGAGCTGAGTAAACAGTGAATATCAATCCTGGGAATTTCCTCATCTATAAGACTCAGCTATTTATTTGCTGAAGTCAGTAGGGAGCTCCACATTATTTTCTAATTGACGTTCTTGTGTTTGAAATAAGATTGCTAGTTTAAGTGGCAGAAATGAAAAACTGAATTAAGAGAACTGCTATTCAGAAGAGTTTTGACATTCTTTAAAGTCAAGGTACTTCACAAAAGGTTGAGTCATAAGATAATAGCCATGGTTTTGCAGGTGGTATACTGGGCATGGATAGAGAATTGGCTATTAGGCAGGAAACAGCAAGTGGGCAAAGGGGGTTCTTTTTCAGTTTGGAAAAGTGTAATCAGTGGGGTTCCACAGGGATCAGTGCTGGGATCACAACTGTTTACAACATATGTTAATGACTTGGAGAAAGGATGTGAATGTCTTGTAGCCACATTTGCAGATGAGACAAAAATAGGTGGAAAGACAGGTTGGAAGAGGGACTCAAGCAGTTTACAGCGATATTGCTTGTCAGCATAGGGACGCCATGTTGAGGTTGTACAGGACATTGGTGAGGCCACTTTTGGAGTACCGTGTAACAATTCTGGTCACTCTGCTATAGGAAGGATATCAGGAAGGGTGGGAGAGTTCAAAACTAGCAGTCATATTCTTAAAGCGAGAGGAGAAAGATTTAAAAAGGGACCTGAGAGGCAACCTTTTTACAGAGGTTGGTTCGTATATGGAATGAGCTGCCTGAGGAAGTGGTAGATTTAGGTACAGTTACAACTTTTAAAAGAAATTTGGATAGGTATGTGAATAGGAAAGGTTTGGAGGAATATGAGCCAAACATAGGAAGGTGGGATTAGTTTAGCTTGGGGAAACTTGGTCAGCCTGGATGAGTTGGACTGAAGGATCTATTTCATGTTGTATGACTCTATGGCAGGTCAAGCAACTGGGCAAAAAGTTGGAAAATGGAATATAACGTAAGAAAATACAAGGCTGTTCATTTTGAAAACTGCAACACAGTTGGGGTACTTGTACACGACAAAATCTAGCACACAGGTGTCGCAGGTAACCAAAATGATTAATAGAATGTTGGTCCTTATTTCAAGGAGGTTGGAGTAGCGGGGAAGTCTTACTGCTACTGTACAAGGTGCTGGTGCAGGCACACCTGGAATACTGTGAGCAGTTTGGTCCTGTTATTGAAAGTATCATTTCACTGGAGGCAGTTCAGTGAAGGTTCACTAGATTGATTCCCAGTACAGAGAGTTTAACTAACAACAAAGGTTAAACAGGTTGGGATTCTACTCATTGGAGTTTAGAAGAATGAGAGGGGATCTCTTTGAAACATATAGGATTCTTAAGGAGCTTGACAGGGTAAATGCCAAGAGTCTAGGACCAGAGGGCATAGTCTCAGAATAAAGTGGTGCCAATTTAAGACTGAGGTAAGGAGGAATTTCCTCACTCAAAGGGTTGAATGCCTTTGGAACTGTTTGCCTCAGAGAGCTGTGGGGGGCAGCGTCCTTGTGTATATTTAAGGCTGAGATAGATAAATTCTTGATCAATGGGAGAAACAAGGGTTACAGGGAAAGGGCAGGAAAGTGGGTGTGAGGTATGTCTGTCAGATCAGTCATGACCCGATTGAATGGCGGAGCAGGCTCAAGGATCCCAACATCCTACTCCGGTTCCTATTTCTTATGGTCTTATTCTTCAATGGTATTTTTTGCTTCAGTTTTGCAAAAACAGAAAATTAGCAGAAATTGTTCTTATCTGGAGTTTTCCGACATAGGTGCTTTCTTAAAATAAACATGCAAGGCACATGGATTTCCAGACTGAATGGGCTGTGTGGTGAGAAAACAATTTCTTCAAGTTAGCTCGACTAATGAATTGTTTTAATACCATCTTTCAGTTATTTCCCAGTAGAACACTTGTTTTGGCAAGGCATTTGATATGAAAAGATTGAATTCTTACCTTTCCCAACATTCTTCCTAGAAAGTAGTAATGTCTGGTGAAGAGATCGCCAACCAACATTTTTGCTGCAGGATTTGGATACAGAAGCCCTTCATTTGTCGTTTTAAAAAATCCCTGGTTTGGGTTAAACCCAGTCTTGAGTAGTTCATTAAGAAATTCTCTGAATATTCCTCCACCGTCAATTCCAGCTTCATCTAAACCATGTGCGTTTAATAAGTGAACACGTATTCGTTTTCTCAGGTCAGATTCTGAAAAACAATGGGAGTAACAAAAGTTGCTCCTGAACAAGTATTGGACTAAATTGATATTTTTACAAATCACAGCCAGAAAGATGGCAGTGGTTTCAGCAATCACTGCGTAAAACTGACAGCAACCTCTCATCTGCACATGCAGTTAAACACACATCGGTGTCTAGGCTGTTTGAGGATTTCCATGTTCCTGTACCCTACCAATAGCAACGGACAAAGCCCATATCATGAGGAAAATCCCTGCCACACTGCATATCACATTTTCATGGGAGCTTTCTGTATTATTACTGCTGACAAGGAAAAAATCCAGGTTAATGTCTTATGCAGTCATGAACACATATTTAATGCATCTCATTTAAAACGACACCTTTAGAGATCAGTTGCTTCACTGTCCAAGAAAGGCATTGATGGAAGGCCCTTGCAATTTTTTTTTTTTTTTTTTTTAAATTCAACCGGCTGTAAGACGTTGAATTAACATACAACCCTCAGTCACTTTGCTGATGTCAAGATTGTCTCGAGTCAAGTTCAGCATTTAGTATTAAGTATGGCACAATCTGGTCTTTGCTGAGACAACCAGGCAGATTTATTCGAAAGAATGTGTGGTTTCATATCTAAAATAATGTTGCCTCTTCTGCAATCACTAATTACAATTAGTGTTTCTAAATAAAGGATTAAAAAAGGTACATGATGCAGGAATCAATGAAATAATTATATGCAGGCTCTGGAAGGAGCAATCTGGATTGGCTAATGGATATTTGCTTGGTTTTGATTTTTACTATTTGCTTTAAGGAGCAGATTGCATTCAAATTACACAATGCTGGCTATCAGGTTTCATTTACGGCAAAAGCAAATGATTTTTTTTGCGCAGAACTCTTTCTGCTACAAACCCTATGAATTTCTACTTAGCGCAGACAGTTTGATTTGCTGCCAGAGGACAGTTTTGCATAAAAGGTCCCAAGGGTACAAAAACATTACATTCTGAATGAATCTCAGCAATAAAAATCACTTTCCACAAATCATGTGTCTTCTAAAAGATGACCATTATTCATGCCCAACTAGGAAGGAATATCATTAGACCTTGGGTTGAAATCTAAGAATTGTCGCACTTTACTTCCCCAAAACATTATGACAAATCAATGCAATAAACTGCAACAGGGAGTGTTGAAATGGACTAATTTTAAGCTCCCTATTAACAATGCAATTTATACTACTCGTCTCTGTAGACCGCAACTGCCCTGAACACGAATACAAGATGAGCACTATAGCTGATGATTTAATAATTTCCTACTGTATGCAGTCTCCTGGAAGAGCCTTGAACCAGTGGAACTGCATTGAAAATACAACACAGAAAGTGGCCACAACAGGTCTATGTACAAATGCAAAATATTTCAAATTTTTAGCATTTGCTGTAAGAACAGAAAATGAGAAAAAGAAGAGCAGATCTGTAGCATCTGGTGACAGAGAAACAGAAAGCATGATCCTGAGCTTCCGGTGCCTGCAATTTTGAATCACCACCTTACTTGTCTCTTGGAATGTTCCACTTTCAGGATTCATTTGAGCTCAACAAGTGCCTCCATTTTCTTTTACGGACCTTGGTCATTTCCTCCTGTTCTTACTTTTTATTTTGATTTTTGAATGCAAGTTCTTCTGCCAGTCAATTTTTTTAAAATTCTTTAATTCTGGGGATCACCAGCAAGGCCACCATCTTGTATCAATCCTTAACTGCCCTCAAGAAAATGGTGGTGAACTGCCTTCTTGAACTACTGCAGTACTTGGGCTGCAGGGACACCCAGAGTGCTATTAGAAAGTTACAGGATTTTGATCCAGGGATTGTGAAGGAACATTGATGTACTTCCAATCAGAACATCAATGGAGACAGCTTTTGTCATTATCTTCTCTCATGGCCATCGCCTTCCATCAATTAACTGCTCATTTAATTTCTCTTGTTTTCCACCCCATCACAGACTACCCCACTCCCCACCCCCCCCAGCTTTATCCTGTTACCCACACTCACCCTCCCCAATCCTGGACAATGCTTAAAACCTATGAAAGTTCTACTTTTCCCTGACTTTGGTGCAACGACAGGAACTTCTCTCCCATAAATGTTGCCTAATCTGCTTAGCATTTACAATTTAATTAAGTTTAGGCCTACATTTACGCTCTGCACAAGCCTCCTGCCATCATACTTCATCTCACCCTATTAACATGTCATTTCTTCTTCTATCCATGTATCTCCTACCATGCCTGTCTTTGGGTGCATCTGCTAATGGCCTCAACTGTCAATTTGGTAGTTAGTGCCACATTCATATGGTGACAAGTTCCTCCTTAATTACTTGTTGGATTTACTGATGAGCATCTTATATTAGAGATCCCTAATTGTGAACTCCATGCAAGATGAAACAACTCTACATTTACCTTCAGCTCTGATGGAGCGTCACTGGACTTCATCGAAAGTAAATTTTTTTTTGCCCCTCCACATGCTGCCGGACCACCTGAGTTTCTCAAGCACCCACAATTCTCTCTTTTATTCTAATTTACCTTACTTAATTTTGAAATTCTAACCTTAAACAGTTCACAGGATTTAGATTAAAACAGAAATTGCTGGGAGAGAATTCTCCCTGAAGAGAAAGAAGAGTTAATAAAGAACAAAAGAGAAGTACAGCACAGGAACAGGCCCTTCGGCCCTCCAAGCCTGTGCCAATCATGCCCTGACTAAACTAAAAACACAAACCTTCTGCCCTTATTCAGTCCATATCCATCTATTCCTTCCCGGTTCATGTAACCATCCAGATGCCTCTTAAATGTCACCAATGTGCCTGCTTCCACCACCTCCTCTGGCAGTGCATTCCAGGCTCCTACTACTCTCTGCTTGATAAGCATTCCTCGCACATCTCCCCTAAAATTTTGCCCTCTGACCGTGAACCTGTGCCACTTGTAATTGTAACTTCAACCCTGGGAAAATGCTTCTGACTATCCAATCAATCGATGCCTTAATTTTGTAGACCTGTATCAGGTCTCCTCTCAGTCACCATCTTTCCAGTGAAAACAATCCAGTTTTTTTTTTAAACCTTTCCTCATAGCCAATGCCCTCAAGACCGGGCAATATCTGGGTGAAACCTTTTCTGCACTCTCTCCAAAGCTTCCATGTCCTTTGGTAATGTGGCGACAAAAGTGCACACAATATTCCAAATGCAGCCTAATAAGTGTTTCATACAGCTGCAACATGTTTTGCCAACTCTTGTATTCCATGCCTTGGCCGATGAAGGAAAGCATACCATATGCATTCTTAATCACTTTGGCCACCTGCGTTGCCAATTTTAGGGAACTGTAGACCAACATACCCAGACTCGTTGGCATATTAATATTCCTAAGGGTTCTGCCATTTACAGTATAATTCACTAATAAATTTGATCCTCCAAAATACACCACCTTGCAATGGGCTGGATTAAACTCCGTCTGCTATTTCTGTGCTCAAGTCATCCATCTATATCCTGTTGTATCCTTTCACAATCATTGGGACTATCAGCAACTCCATCAATGTTCATGTCATCTGCAAACTTACTAATCAGACCACATTTTCCTCCAGATCATTTATAGATACTACAAAAATAGAGGATCTAAGACTGATCCCTGTGGAACACCACTAGTTACCGGTCTCCATTCTGAAAGACACACTTCCAATGCTACCTTCTGTCTATGACCAAGCCAGTTTTGTATCTAACTAGCCAGCCCACCCCGAATCCAATGTGATTTTCGTTTTTGTACTAATCTGCCATGTGGGACTTTATCAAATGCCTTACTAAACTCGATATAAACTATATCCACAGCTCTTCCCTCAATTATCTTTTTCACCTCTTCAAAAAAATTGAATCAGGTTGGTGAGACATGACCTTCCCCGTACGAAACCATGCTGCCTGTCATTAACTTGTCCGTTTTCTTCCAAACGTGCATATACCCTGTCCCTCAGTATCTTCTCCAACAGCTTCCACATCACAGATGTCAGACTCACCAGCCTATAATTTCCAGGACTATCCCTGCTTCCTTTCTTAAGCAAGGGAATAACATTGGCTAATCTCCAGTCCTCTGGCACCTCAGCTCTGGTCAAAGATAATGTGAAGATATCTGCTAATGCCCCAGCTGTTTCTTCCCTTACCTCTCGCAGTAAACTGGGATAGATCCCATCTGGCCCTGGGGACTTGGGTAACTTAATGCAATTTAGGATACCCAAAACCTTCTCCTTTAATATATTGACATTCTCTAGGGTATTTACACACGCATCCCTGACCTCAACATCATTCATGTCCTTCTCCTCGGTTTTAATGTTTTTTCCGGAATTGGACCCAAAATGTTAACTCTGCTTTCTCTCCACACATGCTGCCAAACTTGCTGAGTTTTTCCAGCAATTTCTGTTTTTGTTTGTGATTTCTTTGGTTTCTTTTTTACCCCCCACAGGATTTGTGTTTAACAATCAGTAGAAAACAATTAACATAATCAGCTTATTTGTAACTTAAATATGCCACCAGCATCTGTATAATATTACTTTGTAAACAAGTTACAGCTATTTATAAACATATTAATATTAGTTTAATATTAAAAAAGAAGAACTGTGGATGCTGGAGATCTGCAACAAACAAAAACAAATTGTTGGAGAAATGCAGCAAGTCTGGCAGCATCTATAGAGAGGGAGAGAGAAAATGTTTTGAGTTCAGCAAGCCTTTGGAATTAAATTTGTATAGTTGTACAGCATTGAAACTGGGAATTCAGCCTAACAATGTTTGAGAGAAATTTGAACATACTGAAAATATTCCTCAACACAACTGCAAACTCCATCGACCAAAATATGGATAGTGCAGCAAGTATTTTCAATAGCATAACAGCAGGGTCAGGTTTGTGTAGTCACAGATTGCCATCATAATGATGGGAATAATCAGAGCTGAATTAAGTGTATTTCAGGAAGATATACTTCATGCATATAATGCTGTGCAATTTGTAACAGCACAGTCAGGGAGCCTATGGGGAGAATGTAGGGTTTAGGGCCAAGGCAGCTACAACTGCAGTGAAAAAGAGGGATAGATTTGTAGAAGCCAAAGTTGGAATAGCTGGTGGGAAAACAGTTACATGCAAAGCTATAGGAAACAAAACAGGGGAAAAAGGGGAGGTTATGGAGGAATATGCAGGGTTGTGGTTGTAAAGTAGGTCACATGTCATGGAAGGGAGCACATTTGAAAGCCAAATAAAGCATCTACACAAATTGAGTGACCCCAGAAATATTCCAAGAGTGAAACAGTGATGAGTATTTAAATAAACAACGACGCAATATCTGCCAGGACAAGAGAGGAATGGTTTCCATCAGAATACATTTCATTTGCACTATCAAGTAGAAATCTAAAATACATTCCTTCAAGGACTACCATAACAAGAAATAAACACATGCAAGTCATATTTTGATGCTTGCACATGCTAGATTGTATTTAAAAAAACACTTTGAAATGGCATTTCATTTGTCTTTCACGGGTGGAGGCATGTAAAGACTGTTTTTGATTGTGGACTGAAACGGGGAATAAAAATTTCTTAAAAAAAGTATTGTTGCACTTTTTTTTTGAAAAACAAGTAACCAGATATGCACTGATAAGTACTGCTTACACAGCTGCTTGATTAAACCGTAGCGGAAGCCTAGTTTGCAAACAAGCTGAAACTAAGATGTATACAAATGAAGCTTCAGCTGGCAACAAGTAGCTGACAATGGTGGTCTAGTGTCAATCTACTGACCAGTTATGGATGACAAAGCCCTTCTGATTGAAGCCAAACACGCAGTTGTTGGCAAAGTAGCCAAACTGTTAGGCAGAGTAAATGACAGAAAACAAAATCAGGCCTCTGGAGTATCAAGAGCTGCTTTTGCTCTGCAGTATAAAGCATCTCAAGCCTAATGACAGTCGGTTTATTCCTCTTTCCTAGTTGCTGTAAACTGTGACTCCTAATTGATCAAAGACCTTTATAAGTCACCCTGTGCCTCCTACAAACAAGTGAAAATATTTGGAGAAGGAAAGTCAAGAAGCATTATTCCAATTAGCATTAGAACCATTTCAGCAAACCCTGTAGACAAACAAACTGCTGAAGAAACTCAGCAGGTCTGGCAAAACATGTGGGAGAAAACAGAGTTAATGTTTCAACCTTAACTCTTTCTCCACCCCACAGATGCTGCCAGACCTACCAAGTTTGTTTTTGTTTCAGATCTCCAGCGTCCACGTCTTCGGGGACGACTGAAAGGCCTTCCCAGTCTCTCCCGCCACCAATCACACCCACCATATTTTCCCTGTCTGTCAGTTTGTATTGTGTGCATGCAGAGGGGAGATTTAGAAGATGATTAAAATTTCAACCAGTAGAGTTGTATGCTAACAACCCATAATTGTTTACTTGTAGCTGGACTCTATTTATGAGCAATAATTGGTAATTTTTAAGTAAAGAAACCTGATGCATGCATCTGTCAACCTGTGTCTGAAAGACAGGTAAATAAGGAATTTTGCATGCTTTTCAAAGTCTTTAACTTCTGTGACAACTCCTGGAATAGTGGGACTTGATTTCTGGCATACTCCCTCAGTGAGATGTAACACATTAAAACAAATCTAATTTATTTATACTTGAAGTAATATGGTTGTAACGGTAGGCTAAAACCCTTAAATGAAACATTTCATTCTTTCTTTCATATTTAAATATCTACTGGAAAATCACTAATGTCACCCTTGTTTAAGAAGGGAGTAAGGCAAAAGTTGGGAAATTACACAGGCCCATTAGCCTGACTTCAGTCATCGGTAAGATTTGAGTCCATTGTGAAGGATGAGATTTCTGAATAATTGGAACTGTACGGTAAAATAGGGCAAAGTCAGCATGGTTTCACCAAGCGGAGGTCATACCTGACAAATTTGTTAGAATTCTTTGAGGAGATAACAAGCAGAATAGACAAAGGACAGCCAATGGCTGTTGTCTACTTGGACTTCCAGAAAACCTCGGCAAGGTGCCACACAGGACGCTGCCGATTAAGATCGAGCCCATGGTGTTAGAGGCAAGGTACTAGCATGGATACAAGTTTAGCCGTCTGGCAGAAAGCAGAGATTGGGGATAAAAGGGCCCTTCTCAGGATGGCAGCCGGTGACGAGTGGTGTTCTGCAAGGGTCAGTGTTGGGACCACAACTTTTCACTTTATACATTAATGATCTAATGAAGGGACTGAGGGCATTCTGGCTAAGTTTGCAGATGATACAAAGATAGGTGGAGGGGCAGGTAGTTTTGAAAAGGGCGGGAAGGCTGCTGAAGGATTTAGACAGGTTAGGAGAGCAAGCAAAGAAGTGGCAGACGGAATGCAACATGGCAAAGTGTGAGGTCATGCACTTTGGCAGGAAGAATAGAGACATACACTATTTCCTAAATATTCAGAAATATGAAGTGCAACGGGATTTGGAGTCCTAAACCAGGATTCTCTTAAGGTTAACTTGCAGATTGAGTCAGTCGTTAGGAAGGAAAATACAATGTTGACATTTATTTCCATAGGACTAGAATATGAAAGCAGGGATGTTCTTCTGATGCTTTATAAAGCTCTGGTCAGACCACATTTAGAATATCAAGAGCAACTTTGGGCCCCACTTCTCAGGGAAGAGGTGCTGGCCCTGGAGCAGGTCCAGAGGTGGTTCACTGGAATGATCCCTGGAATGAAAGGCTTAATATGTGGGGAACGTTTCAGGACTATACTCAATAGAGTTTAGAAGGATGAGGAGGGACCTAATTGAAACTTAGAGAATACGGAAAAGCCTGGATAGAGTGGACGTTGGGAAAATGTTTCCATTAGCAGGAGAGATTAGGACCCGAGGACATACCTTTAAAGGGAAGGCCCTTTAGAACGGAGATAAGGAGAAATGTTTTCAGCTACAGAGTGCTGAATCTATGAAATTCATTGCCATAGAAGGCTGTGCAGGTCAGGTCACTGAGTATATTTAAGACAAGACAGATAGCTTCTCAATTGTTAAGGAGATTAAAGGTTACGGGGAGAAGGCGGGAGAATGGGGTTGAAGATCTTATCGGCCACGATTGAATGGCGGAGCAGACTTGATGGGCCGAATGGCCTAATTTCCACTCCTGTGTCTTATGGGTTTATTATTTCTGTATTTTAAGTAAAAGATGTTGCAGAATCATTTTTGATACATTACAATTGTTATCTATATCTGCACAACAGCAAAAGGACGTCAGAACAAGTAATACATTTTACAAATCCTACTTTGTACTTATGTTTATTTCCTTCCAATCAAAACGAATGAGGCTGAATAATGGCTACAAGAGCTCTAAACTTCGCTGCTGTGACTAGCAAGGCATTTCTACTCAAAGAAACAAGCCATTCAGCCAAACAAGT
>NC_063333.1:19323245-19348245 GCF_021869965.1 Rhincodon typus
CAAGTTCAATGTAAGAAATAAGAGGTGATGCACTTCAGACGGAAGAACATTGAAAGACAATACAGAAGAGGAGGTATAATTCTAAAGGGGGTGCAGGAGCACAGCAACCTGGGTGCCTATGTGCACAGATCATTGAAAGTGGCTGAACAAGTGGAGACAACAATTAATAAAGCATTCGGTGTTTTCAGCTTTATTAATTGAGACACGAAGTACAAGAGCAAAGAGATATATTGAACTTGTATAAGACACTCATTAGACCTCACCTGGAGTATTGTGTGAAACGTGGGAAAGAAGGGTGTGGTGGAGGGTTATTTTTCAGACTGGAGGCCTGTGACCAGTGGTGTGCTACAAGGGTCAGTGCTGGGTGCACTGCTTTCAATCATTTATATGATATGTGAATATAGGAAATATAGTAAGTTTGCAGATGACACCAAAATAGGTGGTGTAGTGGACAATGAAGAGGATGACCTCAGAATACAATGGGCCGAGGAATGGCAGATAGAACTGAATTAGATAAATGTGAGGTGTTGCATTTTGGTAAGACAAAGTGGGCAGGACTTATACAGTTAACGGGGCCGGAGGGAATGTTGCTGAGTGAAGAGAGTTAGGAGTGCACGTGCCTTGTTCCTTAAAAGTGGAGTCACAGGTAGACAGGGTGGTGAAGGCAGCACTTGGCACACTTGCCTTCATTGAGTGTGGAAGTTGGGACATCATGTTGCAGTTGTACAGGACAGTAGTGAGGTCAATTTTGGGTTCTGGTCACCCCTCTACAGGAAGGAAGTTGTTAAACTTGAGGGCATTTAAAAAGAAATCTACAAGAATGTTGCCAGGACTGGAGGATTTGAGCTGTAGGGAGAGGCTGAGTAGGCTGGAGCTTTTTTTTTCCTGGAGCGTCAGAGACTGAGGGGGGACTTTATAGAGGTTTATGAAATCATGAGGGCATGGATATGGTGAATAGCCGAGGTCTTTTCCCTAGGGTTGGGAGACAAAAACTAGAACAAAGAACATTACAGCACAGGAACAGGCCCTTTGGCCCTCCAAGCCTGCACTGACTGAAGGTCATAGATTTAAGTTGAGAGGAGAAAGATTTAAAATGGACTTCAGGGCTAACTTTTTCAGAGGGTGGTACATGTATGGAACGAATAGGGAGGCAGATACATCTATAATATGAATAGAAGGGTTTAGTGGGGTATGGGCCAAATGCTGGCAATCGGGACTAGGTCAGCTTGGGATGTCAGTTTGGCGAATGAGTTGAACTGAAGAGTCTGTTTCCTGTATGACCATGTGAATGCATTGGAGTGTAGAAACAATTTATAAGGAATGAGAAAATTCAGTTTGAGGACGGATTGAAGAAGTGAAGCCGCGGGATATTGTTAAATGTATAATTCTCTTTGGTCTTCAGTCTGGAAAATGAGAATGTAGGTATGGAATTCAGGAAAAGGGATTGTGAGGAACTTGCACATTTTGACATAGGAAATGGATGATGTTGGAGACTCTGTTGGGCTTAAAAACAGATTAATCCCTTAGGTCAGATGCATTGCATGCCAGGCTGCTGTGCAAGATGAGGCAGGAAGTTACAGGGGTTCTGATACAAATTTTGAATTCGTCTCTAGCAAATGGGGAAGAGCCAGAGAACTGGTCATGTGGTTCCACTTTTCAAAGATGGTAGAGATGAAACAGGAAATTACAGATGAATGAGTCTTATATCAATAGTAGGGAAACTATTGGAGAAAATTCTGAAGAAGTAAATTAATACCCAGTTGGGAAGGCATGGTTAATTAGGGATTGACAGCAAGGCTTTGTCAGAGGGAGGTTATGCCTAACAAATTTGTTAGAATTTTTTGAAAATGAGACCACATGTGTGAATGAGAGAAGCTTGGTTGATGTAGCCTATATGGCTCTTGGCAAAAGTTTTGCTAAAATCCCACATGGGAGACTAATTCAGAAGGTTAAAGCACATGGAATGGAGGGAAACTTGGTGAGATGGATCAAAAACTGACTTGGGACACAAAGGGTAGTAGTAGAAGGCTGTGCGAGTGACTGGAAGCCGGTGTCCAGCAGTGTACCACAAGGATCAGTACTGGGACTCTTATTATTTGTTATATACATAAATGATATAGATGAACATGTGGGCGAAATGTTAAGTAAATTTGCAAATGACACCAAGATTGGTAGAGTGGTTGATATCAAAGATGGTTGCAGGAAGATACAGATGGGTTGGTCAGATGAGCAGACCAGTGGCAGATGCTATTTAACCCTGATAAGTGTGAGGTGATGAACTTTAAGAAGAAGCAAGAGGAGGGAGTATTTAATGAATGGCAGGGCACCAGTTAGCTTAGAGGAGCAGAGGGATCTTGATGTAATTATTTACAGATCCCTGAAGTCAGCAGAGCACATGAATAGGATACTTAGGCAGCATATGGGACACTTGTTTTCATCAGTTGTGCCACAGAGTACAAGAGCAAGGAGGTAATGTTGGAGTTGTACTGTGTTGGTCAGGCCACAGCTGGAAAACTGTGCACGGTTCTGATCACCTCACTACAGGAAGGACGTGTTAGCCCGAGAGGGGTACAGAGGAGGTTCACCAGGACGTTGCCTGGGATGGAGAAATTGAAGTACAAGGAGAGACTAGACAGGCTTGGATTGTTTTCTTTAGATTAGAAAAGACGGAGGAGGAACATGATTGAGGTGTACAAGATTATGAAGGGTACGGACAGGGTGGATAGAGAGCTGCCGTTCCCCTTGGCTGAGGTCAATCACTACAGGGCATTGTTTTAGGGCGAGGGCAGAAGATTCAGAGGGAATTTGGGAAAAACATTTTCACACCACAGATGGTGGGAGTCTGGAATGCACTACCTGGGAAGGTAGTGGAAGCCAGAAACCTTACAACCAGTTTAAAAAATATTTGGATGAGCAGTTGAGATATCATAACATTCAGAGATGGGACAAGTGCAAGAAATTGGAATTAATGCGCCTTTAGTGGTAATTATTTCAGTGCAGACTTGATGGGCCGAGGCGCCTTTTTTGTGCATGAATCTATGAATCTAAGTTGGGACTGTTCTTCTTAGAGAGAAGGAAGTTGAGAGAAGTTATGAGAGAGCTTTTCAAAATCATTACTGGACCAGACACCATAAATCAAAAGAAACTAATCCTGCTCATAAAAGAAACCAGATTTTAAAATAACGTGCAGATGAGACAAAGGTGGTGAGAAAAAAAAAAAATCTTTTTCACACAGTAGTTTCAATACTGAATGCACTGTCTGGAAGAGTGGTGGAGGCAGTTACATTTGAAGCATTCAAAAGGATGTTGATTATTTGGTTAGAAATTGTGCATGTGTCTGGGGATAAAGGCAAAAGGTTAGAATTCGGTAACAAACATGAGCAGGTATGGTGGGCCAAATCGCCGCCTCCTGCACCTAAACCACTCTCAAAGAAAACATTTCTCATCTGTCTTAAAAAGGAGACCCCTTATTCTTAAACTATGCCCTCCAGTTTTTGTTTCCCTCATCAGGAAAACTTCCTTCAGGTATCCCTCACAAACCCCTCAGGATTTTATGTGTTTTAATAAAGTCATTAAGGTCTAACGGATATCAACCGAACACCTTCCACCCTTTTCTCAAACTATACCCAGCATCCCAGGAACAAGTTGAGTGAACTTTCTCGAAACTTCTTCTAAAGCAATTGTTTCTTTCCCCAAATAAGACGACCAAACACGAACACAGAACTCTAGATGTGGTCTCGACAATGCTTTGCACAGCCGCAGTAAAACTCAACTCGTATGTTCCATCATCCTTACAATGAACAAAACCATTCTATTTGCCTTCCAAATCTATCTGTATGCTAATATTGTGATTCTTGTACCAGATTCTAACAATCTCTCTCCTTTTAAATAGCACACTGCTTTTCCATTCTTCCTGCCAAAATAGAAAAGTTCACATTTATGCACATTATACTTTATCTGCCAAACGTTTGCGCACCCTCCATCTGTTTACATCCCTTTGCAAACTCTCTACCTCAATTAAGTTTTCTACCTAGCTTGGTGTCATCAGCAAATTTAGCTACCATATACATAGTACCCTTATCAAATCATTGATTTAGATTGTAAATAGTCAAGTACGTAACCTGATCAGAGGCACTCCACTAGTTTACAGCTTATCAACCTGAGAAAGGCTCATTTATCCTCACACTCTGCTTTCTGTTAGCTAACCAATCCTTTATCTGTGTGAAAGAAGTATTCCTTAATCCATACACTTAACTAGTGCAATGTTTGATGTGGAACTTTGGCATGGGTCTTTTGGAAGTCCATGGGCATCACATCAACCAGTTCCCGCGATCCATCATGAATTTCACTTTGCTAATTAACTCATCAAAAAGTTTCTTTAAGAAAACCTTGTTGGCTCTGCCCAATCATGTGCTCATCATGTTAAGGACCATCAACAGCATTTGATGTGCCCACAGAAAGAACAGAAGAGGCACTGCTGTGGAAGTTCGAAGTTCTAATGACCTGAACTGCCAGTCCAATAGACATCCATGGCTCATCCACTTTGGACTTTTTGGTCATGAAAGGACCAGCTGAAAGTGATAAAATCATTTCCAGCTTAGGCAAATTCTAATGAGGAATAGCACATGTAATCTCTGAGTGCATTCCTCATCTCTGGACTATTCAAAATAAAGACCATACCCTATGTTGTTTCTTAATTTTTACCCCATAAAATGCTTTTATTGATTAAAAGAAAAATCAAACTTATAAAGATATTTGGTAATTAATCATAATTAGTGTTAAATACTGTTAGCATTAAACAAGTTTCTTCACAAAAGGAAACCAATATCCAAGAGGAGCATCTTTGTTTTCTTTAAATGCTATTTTTAATATGCGATCTGCAATTCTTTTATTACTGAATATAAATTAGGCAAATATTTAATACACAACAGTTGCGTTATTCAAGTTTTGTTTAATAGCTGTTAAACTTAGCTCATTTAACAGTAAGGACCATTCTGATACCACAGAAGATTAATGCACAAGGAAAAACTGTACAGATTACGGAACAAAAACATAGTATTCACAGATGCAGAGAAAACATATACTTATTAACATTTCTGTTTACAGAAACTGCTGACTAAATCCCGGTCTCAAAAACATTTACCATGGCCTAATGAAGCAATTTTTATGAGCAAGCTGAAACCTATCGCGATCAAGAAAAGTAATCTCTTGTCCACATAATATTTCATCCACTCAATGCTTCTTATTCAGAATTCACACCAGTTATGCAGAAGGGCCATATAATCATTAGCACATAATGTCACACCATACAATTTTAATCTAGGCTTTAAATTGCAACTATGTTTTACTGAGTTCCATGCTGGGACATAATTGTGATTTAAAACAAAGATTTAAGAAATGTGCAACTTTTAAAAAGAAACGTAAAATGCAGCAATATTACGTGGTCTATGTGCTTCCACCTAACCATGATGTTAAATGCAAGAAACCAGTATGAAGTTTAAAAAAAAGCCACATTTTGCCTTATAAAAGATCGGCTTCTGATGAGGAAAGCCTATTTTAAATGCAACTGTCTTCCATTATTATGGCTTGCTTTATTGCCTGTTTTGACCAACACATCACATTTGTTGAATCTTTGGTTAATGTCACCTAACACAGGCTTATTTTTCTGTTGTTGATGTATAGTAATAAACTGATCATCACAACCGAGTGGCCTCTTGCCCAATGTTTAGTATCCACTTTTAACAGTAAAATCTCCCAACTTGTACCCAATTGATTATTTTTCCATCTGAGCTACAAACATATGATGATTTAAAGGAGCCTTGTCTTTGCAGTGCACTTCATTAAAACTTCTTTTTGATTCTACACAATTTCAGTATAAGTCCATTTTGAGAACTTTGATTATTGGTACATAATATTATGTACTATCCATCATTCTCTCAGCTGTCAACAATCCCATTTTTACTTCAGCTTAGCTCAAAACCTGCTGCTGATTCAATTGCATAAAGTAATTTACTCCTCATAAGATTTTCATCATAAAATTCTGGAAGTTTCAGAAGGTTCATGCAAGTACTGGCTGTGGGTAATCGCTCCAGGTCAGTTCCTCCATTGTGTATACAAAACGCTGGGTACAGCTCCTGAAAACAAATTAAAAATTAGACTATCTTGACAAAAAAAAAAGACAAAGACAACGCCGTCCCCTTACAAATAAGCAATTATAACAGTTGTCATTTTTAAAAAGAGCAATCCCAGGTAGCCCTCCTTAGCAAATCTTAAAAACAAAATCTCTTGCCACATCCAGAAGGAATATGAATAGGAATCAAGATTATAAATTAAAATTAGTCGAGATTATTCTAACATTGAGGTAGAAGTAAAGCAAAGAGACTATTCAGATTCAAAAATAAATTTCAAAGATCATTACATATTTAAAGAACATGAACAAATGTTTACAGAAGTTGTATAGCCAAGGAAAGTTTTAGAGATACTAGTTGAAATAAATCAAATATATTTCAGCTTCAATTGTCGAGGAAGCAACTATTTACAAAGATCCAGTTTGGTCCTATCCTGACATTCGATAGCATTTGGCCCATTCCAGTTTATCCATCCTAAAAGTTCCTAAACCTCCAGATAATATTAATCCTAACTTAAATAAAAACAAAAATGCTGGAAAACTCAGCAGATCTGGTACTGTGGGGGCAGAGAGAGAGGGAGTTAATGTTGGATTTGGGATAACATGTTGGATCTCAGATGCTGGGTATTAACTACATCATTGTTCTTTGAATTGTTTCTAAAGCCCGAATGTCTCACTGATCAGAATGGGCATAACTCAAATATCTGGAAAGAGCAGGTATATTTATACACAATTAAATGCTTATTTTTTATCAGTTGATTTATGGAAGACTTCTGCAAATTATCAAAGGGCACCACATAAACATGCATGGAATGAGATACCATTTACCCAACAAATCTATTCCTTCCACACCACAAGCCAATCTCCCATCATGAATTCCATCATGATGTAAACTCCTCACCAAGGCATCATTACATAGCTGTTCTGTAAAAGTCAAAAGAGAAAAAGCTTACCTAAATCTGGTAGCCAGATGACATAATCAAACGGCTAACTTACTACCTGATGAATTTAATATTTTGATACATGGAAAAAAAACTATCAAAATAAAAACACAAACCTGATGTTGGTGCTTAAATGAGATAAAACCATGAAAGAGGACTTCCATTTGACATTTTTAAATGAGCTAGTAATTGGATACAGTTCACAACAAAGAAAAAGGCCCATCATATGCCAATACCTGAGAGGAAGCAAAAATGAATCCTCTTACTTTCCCACTAAGACACCGTAGTTGCCTGTGCTTTAAGTGTTTATCAATTCACCCTCAAAAAAAATCCTCTACCTCAATAATAGTGATGTTGTAGCAGTAATGACATTGGATTAGCAATCCAGAGGCCCAGGCTAATTCTTTCATGATGTGTGTTCAAATCCCACCATGATAGCTGATGGAATTAAATTCAATTAATGAATCTGAAATATAAAACCAATCTCAGTAATGTTAACCGTTGAACCATTGTGGGAAAATCCCATCTGACTCAGTACAAGTGCCTTTCTTACCAAGTATGGCTAACATGTAACTTTAGACCAGTGTAATGTGGTTGGCTAGCTAGCCAGCCAGCCAGCCAGCTCATGGGCAATTAAGATTGGACAAAAAAAAAACTAGCTACATCTCACAAAAAAGTAAAATTAAAAGCTCGGCAGAAAAGCATTGCATGCACGAATAATTTCCTGTAAAAAGAAACTGGCATCAGCTTCTCTCCACATTCTTAATTTTAAAATCAAAACTCTATTTATTTGCTCCTCGAGGAGCAAGTCTCTTATTCATTATGGCTAAATCTGAAGTAAAATTCCAAAAGTTAAACCTCCTTTGCTCTAATTATCCCAGTATTTCAGTCGCAATTTGGAGGAGAAAAATAACAGACAAATGACCGAAACTGGTTCCAATTATTAACCAAGACATTCTCATTGTTTCACAAATGGTTTCTCTAACTATGTAGAGAATTTCTCACCAAATACCTGCTTGGAAAGATAGGGTTTCTACAAATCCATGTAACTGGTTCCTCACAGAAAATAGGAGCAGGAATAATCCATGCAGCCCCTTGAGCCTGTGCCATTATTCAATATGATCACAGCTGATCATCCAATCGCATTCCCACTTTCTCCCCATACCCTTTGATCCATTTAGCTCTAAGAATTATAACCAACAACTCCTTGAAACATTCAACGTTTGGGCCTCAACCTTTTATGTGGCAGAGAATTCCATAGGCTCACCAGTCTCTGGATGAAGAAATGTCACCTCACCTCAATGGCTGCTAAAGCCCAATTTCATTTGGTGATAAACTAATATCCTGAAATGTGAAAGACTGGTATATTAATTGATCAAACTCAGGAAAACTATTTTGAACATTAAATGGAAAAAGGGAACATTTACGGTTAAGAATTACAGTAATTCTTACAGCAAAATAGCCACATTTCTTCAATACAACAGAATTGGCCAAGCAAAGATTGAAAATAAATAATATCTATAGGTACAGTTTATGCAAACTGCATGATCAGACACTCTGGATTTCCCGTAATATCCCTCAGATCTTTAAGCCTTTAAAAACAGTCATGACTTCTGCTTAATAATTCTTGTAAAAGGATCATAAGACTCATGTAAAATTAAATGATACTTTGCAAAAAATTGCAGTTGACAAGGGTGTTGTCAATATATTCAGTGATCCTAATCTACAACAGAGATTTAGCAATTTAAAGTTGTGGTGAAATGCCCCCCTGAACTCCCCCCAACAACAATCCATTTTTCTGCCTATTAACTTATTAAACCATCATTGCCTGCAGGATGTGATATTCTGGAACAGATGATTTTCTGAAAAAGATTTCAATCATCTTCTAAAATGGATTAGCGTTGACAGTGCTATTTCTTTTCTAATGAATTTTTGGACATTTATTGCTCTTAATTAAAGATAAGGCAGCATTAGTACAGAGCAAAGTCAAAGTGCAGCCTCTGAACAGAATGCTTATCAAGCAATGAAACTGCTGGTGAAAATAAATGCAAAGTAGTAACAGCTGAAAATGGATGGCTAAGAAGCTTTATACGCTTGGCAGATTGTGTTCTGATTCACATTACATTACTCTGGGCACTTCAGTCTTCTCAGTGGATATATAAATCTGTCTACTTAGATTACACATGTCCATCTCCCTGTGCTTTCTCTGTATTAGAGGGTCGTATGGTCTGTTGACTCATCCTGAGAATGCTTCTGTTAATTCACTTCACATTTAAGATTGTGGAACGTTACTGTGACAAAAGAAAAGCATAAATAAGGTCCATTCATGGCTCAACAGGTTTTAGGCAAGACACTTATACATTTGACACCCCTCATTCAGACAATAGGAAATTTGTGCTCATATTGATGAAATCGGTACCCTTACATTTATACTTGTATTGACATGATCTCAACTACAAAGCACCAAAATTGAAACTACTAACTGAACTATAGTTGAAGAAGTTGCAGCTTATTTAATTAACTAATCACAGCAGGGAATGATAATACAAGAAAAAAAACCACTTGATTGCAGAGGTTTGATGTATTCTTCCCTTTCCATTAGATGATTTTAACTTCACCTTTAAAAGCTCCATTAATATAGCACATCGAAAGAATTCTCCCCTGCCCCCACTTCCAGATAGAAACTTAGCAAGCGGGAGCAGGATGAAGCCACTCAGCCCTTGGAGCTTGCTCTGCTATTCAATATGGTTATGGGTGATCATCTAACGCAGTATTCTGTTCCTACTTTCTCACTATATCTTATGATCCCTTCAGCCCTAAGAACTATATTTAATGCCTTCTTGAAAACATGCAATATTTTGGCCTCATCTGCTTTCTGTGACAGAATTCCACAAACTAGGTGAAGAAATTTCTCTTCTCAGGTGTACATGGAATTTCAAGCAACCTTCAAACTTGTATATATGTCATCAATAAGCTAACTGCAACAAACTATCTTTATATTACAGGGGACGGATAGTAAAAAGTTTTCCAATTACAATAGCTGAATTCAAACTCAGCCTTATATAAAACATGCACATGGACTGCAACCACGCATAGTAATATGAAAAATTATTTCCATCTCTGCTTTTCTTAAATATTCAACCAATCAAAACTGCTGGAAAACATAATACGCTGGATGGACATATGAACCAAGTCTCAAATCAAAATATAATATTAGGTCAAGAATTGTAAAGGTTAACAAGGATCAAATCAGTCAGCAGAATGCACACATTAGATAAGGACAACTTGGGTATTTTTTTTAAATCGGGTAGTTATTTGGAGGTGATTAGCCAGATACTTCTCAACGACAGTTATTTATTCTTCTTGCTTTAAGTGATTACTACCTGGTAAATTCATTGTTTTATTGATCAGTGGGTATTAATTAGAAGGCCTACAACATTAGCACCACAATGAGGAAATCTTTTACAGCTCAATTCTTATGTTATCATGTTCCAGACAAATAGCAAAATATATGCTCAATACTGCATTGTAAAGATATAAAAGCTCCAGACAATTCATAACATGCATTTCAAACTGCCCCTAGATATTCTGCAGAAGTTAACACTCACCTATCAAACAATTTATTTCACAAATACTACATTCATGCAAAATGTTACAAATCCAAAGCAAGTGTTTAACGCATTCCATACTGGACATCGGCCCTGACTTCAAAACTGTGATAGAAGATACAAATTCTGATAGTAAACAGCTGTAAATTACAAGAAATGGACAGGGCATGATGTAAGAAGAAAAAGACCAAGGATGTTTGTGCACAAATCTTTGAAGGTAGTAGAACAGGTTAATAAGGCGGTTGACAAAGCATAGAAGCTTTATTAATTTATGCACAAAATCATTGAACAGTTATAGCAGAGGTGACCACCAATTTGGTCTGTTTCTATGCTATCTTTCTAAAAGAGCAATTCATCCAGTGCCACAACTTTGTCTTTTTCCATCGCCATGCAAATGGTTGGTTCTCAGATAATGAAAGATCTCAATTTTTATTTTAAAGACTAAAATGACTCCCTCCACCACAGTCTAAGGATACAGGGCAACCATTTAGGACTGAGATAAAGGAGAAATTTCTTCACCTAGAGAATGGAGAGATACCATAGAAAGCAGTTGAGACCAAAACATTGCAAGATTTAAGAAGGAGTTGGACATAGAACTTGGGGCTAAAGGAATCAAAGGATATACAGGAACAGCAGGACAGGCTATTGAGTTAAATGATCAGCCATGATCATAATGAATGGTGAAGCAGCTGCTTGAAGAGCTGAATGGCCGACTCCTGCTGCTATTATCTATGTTTCTATCCGTAGGCAGTACATTCCAGAATCTACCTAACCGCTTGCTGAATGAAAAAGGTTTTTTTCATGTTGCTGTGCGCTTTTTACTAATTACTTTAAATCTGCATCCTCTAGTTCTTGATACTGCAACCAATGGGAACACCTTCACCTTATCCTCTCAGTCTACACCTCTCATGATTTTTAAAAACTTGATCAAATCACATCTTGAATCCACTCTTCTTGCAAGAGAACAGTCCCAATTTCTTCAATCTACAGGTAGTTCTACTATAATGAGTGTTTCGTTAACACAAATTAGCTGGAACACAATTGATGAATAATGGATGCTGTTTGGAGAACACAAACTTTCTGCTGTACAGATATAGCGATTTCCCTATAATACTATTTTCTATAAAGTGATTTTCTATAGCGCAAGGTCACACAAGAATGCAACTATCATGTTACAGAAGTACCTGGATCTGCATAACATAGGTTCCTCATTCCTTGTCTGGGAAGGAGGTTCAGGCCATGGAGGGAGTGCAACAAAGGTGTACCAGACTGATCCACGGGACAGCAGGACTGACACATGAAGAGAAACTTGACTGGTAGGGCTATATTAACTGGAGTTTAGAAGAATAAGGAGGAATCTCATAGAAACATTAAAGTTCAAACAGGACTGGACAGGGTAAATATATGAAGGATCTTCCAGATGACCATGGAGTCCAGAACCAAAGGTCACGGCCTAAGCATCGAGGGTAGACCTTTTAGGACTGAGGTGAAGAGAACAGGGTACTAAGTTGAATGATCAAATTATTGTTTCTAAAAGCTTCCTCACAACATCTGACTGGGATTTATCTTCATAAATACTTTGAACAAGCAAGTACTTTTGTACTGTCCAGTTCTCTGGTGCCACCCTAGAGTCTAAGGAAGATTGGGAAAATATGGTCAGTACTTCCACAATTTCCATTCTCTCTTACTTCAGTATCCTCAGATGTATTGTAATATAGTTCTGGTGACCTAACTGTAAGAACAGACATTCTCCAATATCATTTCCTTATCAATTTCAAGCCCTTCAAGTATCTGAACTACAACCTCTTTCACCATGACTGGTGCAGCTGAATAATTTTTGAAAAGATAGATGCAAAGTATTCATTTAATACCTCAGCTATGCCCATGGCCACAATATGCAAGCCCAATTTATGGTCCCTAATCTACACCACTGCTCTTTTAACATTTACACATTAGTTACCTGTCTCTTCTATTAAGTCTTGTCTTAATTTTTCAATTTCCGTTTGAACCCTCTATATTCTTTCTGGTTCTCAATATTATCCCCTGACAGCTGTCATAAACACATCTTATCCACTTCATCTTAATCTCTATCCTTTTGTCATCAAGGAATCTCTAGATTCATATGGCCTACTTTTTGCCTTTGCAGAGATATACCTTGACTGTAGTTGAAGTCTCTCTTCTTTAAAAGGTAGTCCATTGTTCTGTTAATCTATGATTCCAATTTTACTTAATGAGATCCATTTGTACCCCATAACATTGCCTTTGCTCCAGTTTATTTTTCTTACTCTGGATTCTTTCCAATCATTTTCAATAGCCAACCTAACCCTTTCTGACATCTGATCTACTTTGCCCTGCTCAGGCAGCGAACCAGGTACAGGAATGCCTTTTTTCTTGTTGGACTGGAAACAGAGTGATGTCGAATATTCTCCTCAAACACATTCTAGGCTTGCCCTCCCGGTCCTTTTTACAACGACTATCCTACTGTGTTCAAATAACTCCACATTTCCCCAAGACCTCTTCTCTACCCCCAACAAGAAGTGTAGAAATCTGCATCAAAACTGACAAATTATGATACAAGTGACTCAGATTGTAGCATTACCCACACGTGCCTTACTGTTAAGTGGATGCTACATGCTGAATGTACATGTTAACAAGCTAAGTTTGATCATTCTTTATCAGTATCTGGCACTAACAAACAGAAATCATTTTAGGCTTACAGTGCATTTAAGTATGTGCTGTTAAGCATCAGAAACTGTCCTAATAAAACTACAAGTTTTGACAGCCTGTAGCAACCAATCATAGCGCCTGCACAGATATCTCAATCCAACATCAATAGCTTTGTTTCTAGCAATTTTTTAGCAGTTTTTAGCAATGCAGTACAAGAAGCATTATGTTCAAAACAGCTCAGTTTAAATGCTGCATTACTGTTTAAAATTAATATCACAGATTGCTCCACTATTTTCAGTGACAAGCCAGCAACTTCCCAGGTGCTGTGCAGCTCACAAGTCAAGTTGGTAAGAGCAAATGAAAGGTTGTGTTGTTGTGGATTTTCCACCATTCAAGTGGATTTAATACAAATTCATTATATACCGGCTATTAATCTTTACTACAATCCTATTTGGGGGTGGCAGCTTTGAGTAATGATGTGTGAATGATATAGTGCATCGAAGTCTCAGTAAAAACACTGATTTAGCAACTATTTTGAACAATACAGTTTACTGTGCACCACCCCACATTTTGCTTAGCCAAGTGAGAAGAATTCACCACATGGCACACACAAGTGCTTCATACTCAAAGCACTTGGCCCTAGTGGAACAATATCCCTTATTAATACCACTGACAGTTAAAATGAATGTCCATTGACATCATCAAAAGATTATAATAATGTGGTGGAATGTTGCTTCTGCAAATAATATTGTCAAATGATTCATGACCTGGTCAATCATGCTGGATATCAGAGATAATTGAAAGACACTTGATACATACCAATTACATTCAAAAATAGGAAAACAAATATAAATAGGCTAAAATGGAAGTGCCAAGCTTTGATCAGTTCATCTTGATCTTGATGTTAATTTTACTGCACAAAATGCAGCAGTGAGATTCATTTACCAAGACTTGTATTGACACCACATACTTGAAGAGTTTAAATACAGAAATAAGCACTCTGCAAAAAGTTGTCTTCGTACAGAAAAATGTACTAGGGTACACAGTTTAAAAATAAGGGGCTTTCATTTTGAAGCTGGAGCCACGGTGTGTTATTTTTCACTCAGAGAACTGAGTGCTTTGGAATCCTTCCCCAGACAGTATTTTCAGTAGAGCCATTGAATATTTTAAAGATGGATGTAGATAGACTCTTGACTAACAGGGGACTCAAAGAGTATCAGACATAGGTGGAGTTGAGGCCACAACCAGATCAAACATGATCTCATTGAACAGCAGAGTAAGCCCAAGGGGCCAAACGGCCTACCCGTGCTCCATGTTTGTTCATACATAAATTTTAAACCTTGACTATAAATATAAGATTTCAAGTTGGCACAAAACTTGGAAGTACAGTGAATTGCGAGGAGGATAGTGAAAGACTTCAAGACGATAAAGGCACATTGGTAGAATAAGGAGACATATGGCTGATAAATTTAATACCAAGAAGTGCCCAGTACACTGGTAAGAAGAATAAAGAGGCAACATAAACTTAAAAAAAAAGGGTAATTCTTCAGAGGGCAATAATAGGGGTTTCTATAACACCGGTCTGGTGGTGGGTATATCTACATAAGTTGAAGGTTAAGGTTGGTGGAAAGATAAGAGTGGAAAAGGCATTATGGGTTCTGGGCTTTGTAAAATTATGGCAAGGAGTAGAAAAGCATGAAATTATTATGAATTTAAAAAACTACAGATGCTGGAAATCTGAAACACAAAGCACTGGAGAAACTCAGGAGGTTTGGCAGTATCTGTTAAGCAGAGTTAATCTTGAGCCCAGTGACCCCTCATCAGACAAACGGTCACTGTATTTGAAGCATTAACTGCAGTTCTCACTACAAAATTCTGGTGAACCTTTGTAAAACACCATTTTGCCCTCAATAGAGGTATTTTGTCTAATGATGACTACAGAAGGTGCCGAAAAGATTTACAAGAAACATTTGAAGGATGAAACTCTTCAGCTAAAAATATAGATTGAAGCTGGTGTTGCTCTCCTTTAGAGGAAGTCAGACAATGGTGAACAGCAATGTAGGTAACTCTTAACTGTGCTCTGAAATAGCCTAGTAAACGATCCAGTTCTTAAAAAAAATCTCTTGAAATGTGACATCACTGGTAATGCTATTGATGCCCATCCCTAACTGTCCTTGAGGCACAGAGGAGGACAGAGGTGTAGTGGTAATTTGCTTTGATTTGCTTTTTCATTGTCACATGTACCAGGGTACAGTGAAAAGTTTTGTTTGCATGCAGTACAGGCAGATCATACCATACAAGGAGCATTAGGATAATAGAACAGAGTGAAGAATACAATGTTACAGCTGCAGAGGAGATGCACAAAGAACGATATCAACATTAAATTTAAAATTTGAGAGGTCATTTCAGAAGTCTGATAACAGTGGGGATGAGGCTGTTCTTGAATCTATTTGTATGCATTTAGAAACTTTTATATCTTCTGCCTGATGGAAGAGGGTGGAAGAGTGTATAACTGGGGTGGGAGGCATCGTGGATTATGTTGGTAGCTTTTCCAAGGCAGTGGGATGTATAGACAGCGTCGATGGAAGGCTGGTTTACGTGAGGGACCGAGCTGTGTCCATGACTTTGTATTTTCTTATGGTCCTGGGCAGTGCAGTTGCCAAACCATGCTGTGATGCAACCAGATAGAATGCTTTCTATGGTGCATCTATAAAAATTGTTTTTTCCCCCTTGTGGCCATGCTGAATTTCCTTAGCCTCCTTTCGTCAGAGTTTGGTGGGATAGACAATTATTGCACCTAATGGTCCACAACACATCGTGGATGCTCAGTTATGAGTGAAGAGATCTGTTCATTATTCATTACACTTAGCAGAATAGCAGTGCCCAAGACAACAGAAGATCCTCTCAATTAGGAGACAGGGATTGATCGCCACCAGGCCTGTGCTACAATCAAAATTATCATTGCTATCATGGTCAAGTACAAGATGAGGAAGAGATCAGATCAATACACGCGGCACAGTGGTTCACAGCACCAGGCACTCACGGTTTGATTCCAACCTCAAGTGACTGTGTGGAATTTGCAAATTCTCCCTGTATCTGCGTGGGTTGCCTCAGAGTGTTCTGGTTTCCTTCCACAGTCCAAAGATGTGGGGGTTAGGTGGACTGGCCATGCTAAATTGCCCATAGTGTACATGTAAATGTACATGTTAGGTGGATTAGCCACAGGAAATGCAGGGTTGCAGAGAAAGAATAAGGGGATGGGTCTGGGTGGAATGCTGTTCAGACGGGCAGTGTGGACTCAATGGGCTAAATGGCCTGTTTCTACACTCTAGGGATTCTAGGATTCCAAAGGAAGTATAGATGTTGTTGTGCTTTCTTGACCATTGAATCGAACTGGCTGGACCAGGACAGATTGGTGATTATTACTCACAGGAACTTGATGCTGCCAACTACCTTCAACTCAGCACCATTGATATTGACAGAGGCATGAAGTCAATGACCAGTTTGTTCATTTTGCTGACGTTGATGGAGAGATTGTTGTCTTTACAACGTGCTGCTAAGTACTCTCTCTCTTTCCTGCATTCTGTCTTGTTGTTTGAGATCTGCCTTACAATGGTGGTGTTGTCGGGAAACTTGTACGCAGGAGTTGGGGCGGAATTTGGCCACACAGTCGAGCGTGTATAAGGAGTATACCAGGGAGCTGAGCATGCAGCCTTGCGGTGCACCGATTTGTTGTGAAGGAGGTGTTGCCACTCATTCTTACCGATTGTAAGATATGGGTCAGGAAGTCCAGGATCCAGTTACAGAGAGGAGAGCCGAGACCTAGGTCTTGGAGTTTAGAGATGAGTTTGCTTGGAATTATGGTGAAGGCAGAACTAAACTAGGAGCCTGACTTAGGTATCCTTGTTATCCAGATGTTCCAGGGATGCGTGTAGAGCCAGGAACATGGTGTCTGCTGTGGACTTGTTGCGCTGATTGGCAAATTGCAAAGGATCAAGGCAATTAGGTAGGCTGGAGTCAATGTGAGCTATGGCTAACCTCTGGAAGTACTTCATAATTATGGGGGTCAGGGCCACCTGGCAGTAGTCATCAAGGCACACTGCATGACTTTAATTTGACACCAGGACCGTGTTGAAGCATGTGGAGACTTCAGATCGTAGTAAGTAGAGGTTAAAGATATCTGTGAATACTCCTGCCAGCTGGTCCACACAAGATCTGAGTGCATGGCTGGGGACTACATCTGGGCCAGTCACTTGCCGTGGGTTCCAAGAAGATCAATCTAACATCTGTGGTGGTGACAGTGGGTACTGGTGCACCAGAGGCTGGTGGGATAGGTGACATTGTTTCACTGACCTTCTGTTCAGAGCAAGCATAGAATACATTGAACAGAAACAAAGTTGCTGGAAAAGCTCAGCAGGTCTGGCAGCATCTGTGAAAGAAAATACAAAGTTAACGTTTCGGGTCCGGTGACCCTTCCGCAGAACTGCTGAGCTCTTCCAGCAACTTTGTTTCTGTTCCCGATTCACAGCATCCGCAGTTCTTTCAGTTTTTATTATAGAATACATTGAGCTCATTGAGTAGGGATGTTCTGTTGCCCACAATTCTGTTCAACTTAGCTTTGTAGCCTGTTATGTCATGTAAGCCTTGCCACAAACAACGAGTCTCCGTGTGGCTGGTCTGGTCTCAAGCTTAGTTTTGTACCGCCACTCGGCATCTCTATGGCCTTAGGTAATGTCATTGGATGTGCAATCCAGAAACCCACCCTAATATTCTAGGGATATGAAATGGCCTAAAACAGCCAATCAGTTCAAGGGTAACAAATGCTGGCAGTGCCTTGCCAGTCTCATGCACAACTCTCAAAATACAAAAGAAAAGATGCTCCCAGTTTCAATGTCCACACCTCTGTTAAAAGGCAATAGAAGCCAAGGAACATTGAGATTACATAATCATTCTACAAATTATATAATTGAATTAATGTTTTTCTAGTCTTGTATGGCACATTGTTGTAACAATTATTTTTTGCTGCTGAAAACAGTGTAGCAGGAAATCAAATCCTTATCAAAGTTGCACTTTAAGTCAAGTTATTCATGGACTTGTTCAGAGAAAGTCAGGTTTTTAAATCACGCATCACGCTGCTATAAACATTTAAAAATACAGAATTTGAATCCCATCGAAGTGTTCAGAAATCAGGACATGCAAGATATTCCTAAAAGTTCTTAATTCTGTACCTTAAATCCCAGCAGAGGTGGTCGAGAGCAACTGGTGACAAATTTCAGCAGCTTGCGCTTTTCGTCATTCGTGAAACTCTGCACTACAATCCAGAATATTTTAATGACTGCATGGTCTGCTGAATAACCACCTAAAAAAGGAAGGAAAAGCACAGACAATCTTCAGGGATATTTCTCAAAGTATGATTTATCACAAGAGAGTTCAGAAATTAGCAGGAATTTGAATATAGTTTGCAAAAATGCCAAAGCAGGATCATTTTTCAGAAGCAGTCAAAATCACCCTGATGGCACTTGGTCATGCTAAGAACATGTGCTGCTTACAAAGCACTATACAATGCAGAACATTAATGATGTCTAGTTTCTTCTGCATTTATGCATTGATACAACTGAATTATGTGGTATAATAGATTCACAGTAACTACAACACTCAAAAATCTTCACCTTTTAGGTTTGTCCATCCAATAAGAGCCAACCACAAAATTGCCCATGATTCCCCAGCACTCAAATCCGAGTATGCACCAATAGTACAAGTTTGACAGCTATAATTGTTGCAAATACAAAAACTGACTTTTAATTTCAATTTTTATCATTTTTATTTATCCTGTGACCTCGTTCAGTCTCATGTTTCTTTCAATCGACACAATTTTACGCAAGTTGCATTAAAGTGAAAAAACCTTATACCCATTACAGGTTTCTAGATAGTTGTGTCTGCAATACATAAATAAATAGTCAAATTAGTTGACGCTGAGTTTAAGAAAAAAATTGTTCACAGATATGACTGTCACTAGCTCAGCCAGTACATATTGCCCATCTTTAATTGCCACTGAGATGGTCACGAGCTATCCTCTTGAACTAGTGTATGTGGGGAGACTTGGGGTTGGGGAGTGGGAGGAGGTGGAGTACATAGTGCTATTAAAAAAGGGAGCTCCAAGATTTTGATCCAGCACCACAGAAGGAACAGTGATATTTCCAAGTCAAGACACAGACATTTGTCAGGGAACTTGCAGGTGCAGGGTCCTTCTGGATGATAAAAGATATGGTTGTAAGGTTCTTGTCAAAGGGGCCTTGGTGAATTATTGTAGTGTATCTTGTACATAGTACACATTATTGCATTGGACACGGTATTGAAGGGATTGAATGCTGAAATTGGTGGAAGGGGTGCCAATCAAGCAGGTTGTTTTTTTTCTGGATGGTGTGCAGAGGAAAGTTACTAACTGTAGATGTTTTAGCCTATAGTAGTAGATTTACTTTAAAATCTAGTGGCATTTTATATGGCTAGTTCAGTTCCCTTTCTGGTTTGTGGTGACCCCGCTGCCACAAAAATGGTGCGAGTACCGAATTCATAGATGGAAAAGCAATTGAAAAATCAAGAGGCAATTGTCATATTTCATAGAATCATAGAATCCCTACAGTGTGGAAGCAAACCATTTGGCCCATCAAGTCCTCAACAACCCTCCAAAGAGGACCCACCCAGACCCCATCCCCTTATCCTGTCCCTGTAACCCTGCAATCCCCATGACTAATCTACCTAACCTGCATATCCCTGGATACTATGAGCAATTTAGCATGGCCAATCCACCTAACCTGCACATCTTTAGACTGTAGAAGGTAACTGGAGCAACCAGAGGAAACCCACCCAGACACTGGGGTGGGGGTGGGGAATGGTGGTGGTGCTTGATTCAAGGACAGCCATTCATCTCACCTGTGGAATTCAGCTCTGGTTCCACGTTTGGACCAAGGCTGTAATAGGATCAACAATGCAGAGGTATGGGTAGAACTCAAACTCAAATCAGTGAGCAGTTTTTGCTGAGCAAAAGCTGATGATTGAGAGTAGACTGGAGATGGAAACTGGTTGGGTTGGATTGGATTTGTCCTGCTTTTTAGGCACAGGACATACTTCAGCAATTTTCATGTCAATATGCATTTAATGTGAAGAAATGCTCCCAAAGGGTATGAATGACTATAGTAACAAAAATGTAAATACTTTTTAACCAGTGATTGGTTCAATCTCCAATTATATCACGGCAATGAGTACAAATAATCTACTCGACATTCAAATGAAATCACAGAAATGCATCTAAATTGCAACAGAAATCAGCTGAAGCAATTAAAATTGGGCTGCATCGCAATAATTTAAGTGTTTTAGTAAAGTACCTTACAAAGATGTCTATCCACCCAAAAAAACTAACGAAAACCCAAAGGCTGCACAAGCCACAAACCAGGGCAGCTAGATGAATTTAAATTGTTTGCTAAACTACAAAAAGTGGAAATAGCATGGAAACTTGCCCCACATCTCCATATGAAGTTACCATGGGGAAAACAGATGCTGAATATAAGGAGCACACAGGATTGATCTTTAGGAGACTCAAGAGTAATGGTGGCTAGGGAGAAACAGACAGTATTTTTGGAAAAGATCCTGTGGGTGGTAACAGTAATACATAACTTGTAGTGTAGAAATACATCTTTGCACACTTCACAGAAATATAACAAGCGGAACTTGAACATGTTCTGTTCTTCAACTATATTAATTAAACAGTAGCTTTCATTCAGGGAAATCATTTCGCAGGTTATTTGGATTCTTAAATTAATGCTAAAACATCAGTATTTTAGCAAACTGACAGGCACAAAGAATCATGTCAAACTAAACAGCACTTGCTGGTTGGTGCTATGGGAAATGGGAAATGCAGGATTACAGGGATAGGGTCGGGGGGGTTGGGAGTCTGGGTAGGATGCTCTTTGGAAGGTCTGTATGGACTCAATGGGCCGAATGGCCTTCTTCCACACTATGGGAATTCAATGATGCGATAACAACAACAAACTTACTTTAATAAAAAGGCAATTATATATGATAAGGACTATAATGTTATGCATGGTGGAAAACTGACAAAGCATTGTATGCGTCATGATTGCATTTTGTTGAATACAAATTATATACCCTGAATATTGCTATGAAACATCAAAACCTTATTTAATTTTTAATTTGGCATACAAAATTCCAAAGTTAATTTCTGGAGTCCTGCAAATTAGGAGGAGGACAGGTGTATTACGATCAAATGCTAAAGGTCATGTGAATTTACGGAGATCTGAAGCATGTTTTATTATAAGTATGATTCATGCAGACGGTAAACATGTTTTAATATTAATTACAATTTTTCTTATCACCAGGGATTGAAATTTTAAACACGAGATGATTAGTAACACTTATTACCAGGAAATGTAACATCTCTGTCTCAACAAAAAGAGTGCAGCTAGATATTAGAATTTTACAACAACATGCCATTGAACTTTGGAGTAAAATGCTTTCTCTGGAAAATGTTTGATTTCATAATTAAAAACAAAGGCATGTTACATAGGAGCTTCAATCTTGCTTCCTGAATGATGCAACAGCTTACTTTGGCTGCCCCCACACATTTTTCTATTTTTTTAATGCATCATGACTACACACAAGGGTAGCAGTTCTTTGCAGATTAATGATAACAAAGCACTCTTGTAAACAAGACAGATTCAATCTACAGCTGACCAATGAATAAACCTCCTCAGTCTTGCCATAAAAAGGGATTTCAAAATGGTTGGCACAGTTATTTTAACCCTGACATTTAATCCATGGATATAAATCACTTGAAGGTTTCTTATTCTTCAACAATGACTTGAACAAACATGAAGGCAATAGTAAAACTAAAACAAATTTCTTTTAAATCTACAATCAAATTAGACCTCAGCACAACATAATAAAATGTTCTTCATCACAAATTATGATAATTAACTGCCAACTGATTTAAAACTGTTTTAAATTACAAATTAAATAGCAAGACCTAGTTGTTGATTATTCTACCAAATTTAAGCACAAAGGCTATTGCTTTGTTACAACTAAAAACAGCAGTGTTGGCTGTTAGGCCAGAGAAATCTATTGGCAAAGCTTGTGTGTCAAGAAGGTTCAGCTACATCCCAAATAATAATGGGCCACAAACTAATCAGTCACACCAGAGGCATTTAATCTGTTGACAAATATCTTTAATTTTATCTTATTTCAGAAACCTCATCTAAAGCTTTAAGTTTGTAGAGCATTTCTCCTCTTAATCCTCTTTTCCCTCCCCCACTATCAACATTCCAGGGAATACTATTGACTAGAAACTCAACAGGATTCGTCATGTAAACACAGTGGCTACAACAGCAGATCAGAGGCTAGAAATACTCCAGCGAATAACTTACCTTCTGATTCCTCCAAGGCCTGTCCACCATCAACAAGGCGCAAGTCAGGAGTGTGATGGAATTCCCCACTTGCCTGGATGAGTGCAGCTCCAACAACACTCGAAGCTTGACACCATCCAGGACAAAGCTGCCTGCTTGATTGGCACTTTATTCACTCCATTCACCACTGATGCTGAGCAGTACACACTGCTGATATCTGCAAGATGCACTGCAGAAATTCACCAAAAATCCCTAGTCAGCACCTTCCAAATGCAGCACCACTTCCAGCTAGGTGGTCAAGGGCAGCAGATACATGGGAACTCTCGCACATGCAAGTTCCCCTCCAAGCCACTCACCATCCTGACATGCAAATATATCGCCATTTCATCATTGACCTGGGTCAAAATTCCAGAATTCCCTCCCTAACGGAGGGTCTACCTACAGCCCGTGGACCGCAGCAGTTCAAGAAGGCAGCTCACGACCTTCTCAATCTCAAGTAGGGAAATAAATGTTGGCCAGCCAGCAACATCCACATCCCTGCCTATGTACATGCTTAAAACCTGTAAAGTGCTGAATGTTGAGCTCTCATAGAAAGCCATTAGCTTGAAATGTTCTATGGAGACTGTTTAACTTGCTGAATAAGTTCTTTCAAAATTCATACTAGTTTGGTTTTGTTGCAGACCACAAATGCAGATGGGTCCATATCATCTATTTGTAATGTTGGTTGTAAATGGAATGCTTATCGGCATTTTTGACAGTATCTGTTGTTCAGTGTATTGTCGGGTGACCATAATTCTGAAGTTATGCTCAAGATCTAATGTACTTCAGAAGGACTTATTGCACTTCTGCCTGTTTTTTTTGTCTTGAGATACTAATATGTACTGCCCACTCCTCCCGCATTTCTGTGAAGACGCATGGTCCTTTTCACATGAATGACCCAAGTCTTTAAGATAATAGACTGTACTTGGGCAACTCCACTTTCTCATCTACATATTGCTCCTTGGTAACATCCATAGTAGGGCATAAGACATCTTCTATGCTATGGCACCAATTCTACTAAATTGCTACATCCGTCTTTCCTTCCTGTCATCAATGCTCAGGGACCATGTAAATCGCGCCTTCTCTTCAAGTATTCTCCTGCCTACCCTATCATCACCATCATTTCCCTCTCCAATCTTTCAAGCATAACATTTACCCTTACAAACAACTACCTACAATTGCTATACCCCTCCAAAGCCTTCAAATGTGCTGGTACCTCCCAAATCCAAGCCCAGCATTCCCCCAAGCTTTTGCCTGAATTTCTCCAAGCAATGTTTTTGAACCACCTGAATCATTGAAACTTCCCTAATCAAAGTCAAAAATTACATTCTTTTCAAAGGCACACTTCCTTCTCAGCCCCTCTGCACCCTTTGAGATGGTCATGATTCTTTTCCAAATCCTCTCCTTCAGCGCCCTGGTTCAACTCTTACTGAAGGCAAATGTCCGTCATACCATTACCTCTGGAGACACTGCCTCATTACCGCTGAATTACAGCAACATCATCCAAAGACGTGTACTGTATTGACAGTTAGTCTTCCAACTATTCATCAATCACCTCTATGCCTTCTTTAGCTCAGTGAAAATTTTCCACTGGTTACATTGCCGAATTGTGCAAAGATATGATATGATATCTTTTAATATAGAAATACATGCATTACTGATGCTACCCTCAGAACCTTTCCAAAAAGACCCGTTTGTCTCCAAGCACGGTTACTTCTTGAGTCCCCCAGAGATCTATCCTACGTGCTCCTTATATTCATCATCTATTTCCCCTTGGCAACTTCATGTGAAGACATGGGGAAGTTTCCCAACATCGAACTTGACCTCTCTGCTACTCCCACTACCTCTTTCCAACATTCATTTTCAATAATTTGCAAATTTCCCAGGTTAACTATTAAAAAGACTAAAGCTATTGAGTAAAAACCAGGGAGAGATTGTAAAACATAACATAAGAACTAGGAGCAGGAGTAGGCCATCTGGCCCTTCGAGCCTGCTCCGCCATTCAATAAGATCATGGCTGATCTTTTCGTGGACTCAGATCCGCTTACCCGTGTTCTCACCGTATCCCTCAACTCCTTTATTGTTCAAAAAAATATCTACCTTATCTTTAAAAACGTTTACTGAGGTAGCGTCAACTATTTCACTGGGCAAGGAATTCCACAGATTAACAACCCTCTGGATGAAGAAGTTCCTTCTCAATTC
>NC_063333.1:19348745-19365989 GCF_021869965.1 Rhincodon typus
TCCTCCACCTCCTCTCCCCCGCCACATGTAAACATCGCTGTTCCCTAAAGCTGCTTCTAAGCCCCAGGCGAACTGAAATTTATCAGTGCGACAAAGTCGGCACCGTTCCTACAGCGGCATTACCGTTTCGGATTTCGCACTGTAATGTGCGAAACTTAATGGGCGGTATTCTGGTCTTTCCGGTACTGAGATTACCAACGGGATTTTAGCATTTACTGCTATTCCAATACGTTTTATGTAAATTAGGTGTTTCCTATTGTCGAAAAACCTTGGCTACCTTTGTGCTCGCTGCAGATCATCAACGGACTCTTCGCTCTTTATTCCTCTTTCCTACCCCGAAATGCGAAATTTATCGAATGGAACTGATGGGTTCTCTCTCCCTCCGTGGTGTCGAGGTTTCATCAGGACATCCTGTTCACTTTGTTCAAATATGTTAATTTTATGATGGTGTGGAGCGAGTGTGTTGTAGTTTCTGGCAGTTGCGCTACGAAACGAGCTTTTAACAATATATTGCACATCCTCAGATGCTTTGTAAGAGGCAACGTTTGACATGGAATCATGAGTTATCAGGGCAGGTGATCAAAAGGTTGGTTTTTAAAGAACATCTTGGAGGAAAGCATGTGCTACAGATAAAATTAGCATTTCGAAATTCAGATCTTAGAGCTTGATTATTTTGAGTACTTAGTGTATCATAGGATTGCTTGAAGCTTTATTAGTAAATGGATTGCAGATTGGGAGGGGTTAAGTAATGGGATTTGAAAGCGAGCATGAAAATGTTTATTTCTTATGCACTAAAACAACTTATTTTTACTTGTACCTGACCAATTTGACTGAAGTAGGGGATTGGTCTTGTATGTGACCTGTATCATAATTTCCCTAATGTGGAAATGGGCCATTTGGCCCATTGAGCATCCCGCCCCCTTCTCTAACCCTAAATTTCCCATGGCCAGCTTGCCTAACTGCACATCTTTGGACTGTGGGAGGGAACTGGAGCAGTTGGAGGAAACCTGCGCAGACACAGGGAGCATGTGCAAACTCCACATTGTCATCTGAGGCTGGAATTGAACTGGTGTCCCTGGCACTGAGGCAGCAGTGCTAACCCTAGAGATGTGCAGCCCAATAAATTGTCATTCCCTCACTAGAAGAATTGTAGTTGAGGGGTACTTTATACCAGATGATCTTTGAATTTGTCAGTTTTTATTTGTATCAAAAAAACTTCTACTTGTAGTTTTGAAACAAAAGTTGATGGAATGTTGGCCCTTATTTCAAGGAGTGGAGTATAAAAGTTTTGCTAAAACTATACAGGCAATAATCAGACCACAATTGGAATACTGTGAATGGTTTAGATCCCCTTATTTAATGAACTTGCATTGAAGGCAGTCTAAAGATGATTTGCTAGTCTGATTCTGGATATGGAGGGGTAGTGTTATGAGAAGTTGAGTCTGTACTTGTGTAGTTTGGAAGAACAAAAAATGATTTTAGTGAAACGTTCAACATAGGGTAGATGTGAAAAGGTTTTTCTTGAGGGAGATTCTAAACCAGAGGGCATAATCTTAGAGTGAGGATTCATATGCTTATACAGAAACTCCTCCTCCTCTGTCTTCTGAGGGTAGTGAATCTGTGGAATTCTTGACTGTCGAGGCTCGGTCATTATATTTTAACTGAGGGATTTTTTTAAAAGAATAGCGTAAAAGATTTGAGGTTTGTGGAGAAATGGTAGGAGAGTAGACTTGAGGGTTATTGGGTCAGCCATGATCTCGTTGAATGGTGGAAGAGACTACTAGCTGAATGATCTGTTTCTGCTTCTGTATTTTAGGCTCTTGTGCATTCAATGTATAGTTAATGGTATGGCTGGAGTTGCTTTTATGTAAAGCTCTGTTCACTTTTGTGTTTCCAGCATTTTCCAGCTTGTATCTGGCAGCACACATGGACAGAAGTTAATGTTCAGGTCTATGACCTTCCACGAGGACATCCTGTTCACTTTTGTTCAATTGTGTTAATTTTATGATGGTGTGTTATTTTTTTCCTAACTGACATCATGGTGTTAGGCTTCATTTAAAGTCATGTATCAGATTTGCACTCTTTGGAAAGAGATGAAAAGAACTGTTAATTAAATATCCCAATTTCAACTTGGGACTTCAAACTATATGACAGAACTAGATTGCAAAGGAAATGCCCTCTAATTCATAGGGTTTATGCATCACAATTTAAAGCAAAACTCCACTTGAAAAGTGTTATCTTTTTGGAATGGAGAAGAACAGATTTTAAAAACCTAGGCCAATTTGTGGTTGCAGGAGGTTGGGAAGGTAACTAATCTGTTAAATTCTTTTGACAGATTTTGTAATCGCATTTCATCTGGGAGGTTGACTTAATCTTGATTTAAGCTTCTGTGTACCTACCTTTTGTACAAATGTGATCACTGCTTCGGTCAGAAACAGCTCCAGCTCTGAAGTTTAGTGAGTTGGCATTCATCCCACAAACTGCCGAAGGACCATCATCTGGCAAATGAGTTACCTCCATACACTCAACATAGCCCTAGACAATATTGTTGATTTGGGGGAGGCGATGGCCTAGTGACTTTATCGCTGGACTGTTAATTCAGAGTCCAGAGAACGCTCTGGGGACTCAGTTCGAATCCCACCACAACAGATGGAATTTGAATTCAATAAATATCTGGAATTGAGAATCTAATGATGACCATGAATCCACTGTTGATTGTCAGGAAAAACCCATCTGGTTCCCTAATGTCCTTTTAGGGAAGGAAATTGCCATCCTGGCCTACATGTGACTCCAGACCCACAGCAATGTGGTTGACACTGATCTGCCCTCTGGGCAATTGGGGATGGGCAGTAAATGCTGCCTAGCCAGCGATGCCCTCATCCGTGAATGAATAAGGAAGCAGAATCTATATTAGTGTAAGTATTTGAGGATGTAAGTTGAAAGGTAATTTAATAAAGAACATGGAACTAGGAGTTGGAGGAGGCAATTCAGCCCTTTGAGTCCCCTCCACCATTTAATTCCGATTATGAGTTATCTCATTTTGGCTTCAACTCGACTTTACTGCCTGCTCCCCATACCCATTTAACCTATGGGTAATTAGTAATCTGTCTACTTCAGATTTTTGACCCCACTCCTTTGTTAGTGAATTCCACAAATTCACGACCTTTAAGGGAAACAATTCTTCCTTCTCTTTGTTTCAAATCTGCTGCCTCTTAGCCTACGCAACCAAAAGAAATAGGAAGAAGAGTAGGCTGTTCAACCTCTCAAGCTTTTCCATTCAACAGGATAATGGTTGATCCAACTTGCTTACTTTCTTGCCCTTTCCCTGTTTGACTTGATTTTTCTATTGATTTAGAATCTAAAACTCTGCCCTCACTGCGGCAAGGAGTGCTAGAGACACTTCGTCCTCAGGAAATTACTCATTTCAGTCTTAAATTGATGACCCTTTATCTGGTCCTCGACTCTTCCATGAGGGGAAGTATCCTCTGTATTTATGCTATCAAGCCCCTTATGAATCCTATGTTTCAACAAAATCTCCTCATTCTTTTAAACTCCAGTCGGTAGAGTCCCAACCTTTTTAGCCTTTGCTCAGAAGTCAATCCCTCCATACTGGGGATCAATCTTGTGAACCTTCTCTGAACTGCCTGCAATAAAATGATACTTTTCCTTTAAACCAAGGGATCAAAACTGCTCCCTTACTCCAGTTGTGCTGTCACCAGCACCTCGCACGGATGCAGTAAGACTTCCGCACTCTTGTACTCCAGTTTCCTTGAAATAAGGGCCAGCATACCCTTTCTGATTTCCTGTTGGACCTGTGTGCTACCTTTGTTTTGTGTGCAAATATACCCCCAGCATTTTCCCACAATGTACTCCAATTGCCAACTTTTGCCCACTTAACCCCTCAATAGTTCTCCAAAAACTGTTTGTATCCCCAACTCACTCTGCCTTTGCACCTATTTGTCTTGTCTGCAAATCTGACTATAGTACATCACTTCCTCCTTCCAAGTCATTAGTGTATAGTAAACTGTACTGGTCCTGGGTTGCCAACTTCAAGAAAAATACCTTGTTCCCTGCCTGTTAGCCAATTCTCTATGCCAATATGCTATCTCCAGCACTGGCCTAAAAAAGACCACCTTTACTAGATTGCTGCAAATGTGAAGCCCCAACTCTTTAAGCCTATGTTTAATTAAGATGCTTCAAGATGAATTAGTTTGGTATCCCTCAGCAGTACCATGCACAAGTTGCTGATTTCAACCTTCAGTGGAAAACTAGAAATGAATGTGGTATTGTTGAGCACTAACCAAGTACTGTACAAGTAACACTGGTAAGTTTTATCTCCATAAATTATTTCTATGTAAACAGCTATTTGCTCAAGCTGTTGCATAGCTTGTGAATCTATAGGGAATTCTGTACTTGGATGTACAGTCTTTATTTATGAATAAATGAATGTCAAAGTGTACTAATAGGAAATATTCTTCCTTCTCCGTGTACTTTAAGTTAAACATTATTTGCTAGTCACAGGTCCAGTACCACCCCTTTTAGAGTGCTTTAACAATATTTACAGTCTTGACAATATGTTGGCATCAATTGCAGTTTCCCCAAATACCTACATCTAGATCATTACATTTCAGAACATTTATACCTGCTCTGAAACAAGGAATGTACTAAATGAAAAGTTAGCACGAGCATCTCATCGACTGCTGCATGCACATAGACGTTTTCATTCTACTTGTGCAACACTAATCTCCTATTTTTGACAGACAAAGGCAAGAGTGTGACAGCTAATTTATCCAAAATATGGATAATTTGTATCTCCTGCTGTTATTGGGTGCCTCGAGTTTTGGTTGTAAACTCTTAATCAACCATGTCCCCTTAAACAAATTCAAGTGGTTAATAAATGGAATTAGAATATTTGAGGTATTAATGTTGAAAGATAAAATACTTGCAGCTAAATGTATCAACAAAACAGAAAACTCCCTTGTCAGTTCTCAAACTCCAAGTTTTCTGTCACATGCTCACCTTTGAAATAGGTGTGCAATTTTTACTTGTTGAGCACAGTTATGCTTCAGGGGCATATCTACTTAAGATATATTTCTTATCTTAAAAGAAGAGGAGTAACACTTCTTGCAAAGAAAGTTTTATTATTTACTGCTCCCAGTAGCTGATCAACTGAGTTCTTGTTTTTATCTCTGAAGTAAAGCAAAAGTTGCAGAATAACACTGGGGGTAGAATCTCATTGGGGTCTGAGATGGCGGAATTGGATTACTGGTATGATGAGGTCCATCTTGATTTTGATCATCCTGATCCATCTTTAATGTTTTTCACCAGTGGTCATTGAAGATCATAAGTGTCTTGTTAACATCAAACCTTGCCTTATTAACATTCAAACACCAATCTTGCCAAACAAGCTTGATTTTGGGAAATAGAGCAAAAAGAACAAAGTACACCACAGGAACAGGGCCTTCGGCTCTCCAAGCCTTGCCTATCACCATGCCCTGACTAAACTTTTTTAAAAAAAAAAAAAACCACCTGCCCTTATTTGGTCTGTATCCCTCTGTTCCCTCCCTATTCATGCAACCATCCAGCCGCCTCTTAAATTTCGCTAATGTGCCTGCTTCCACCACCGGCAGTACATTCCAGGCTCCTACCACTATTTGCGTGAAAAACATTCCTTTTGCATTTCCCTTAAAGTTTCGCCCTCTCACCTTGAACCTGTGTCCCCTTGTAATTGAAAATCTTACCCTGGGAAAAACCTCTGACTATCATCACCCCATCTATGTGTCTCATAATTTTGTAGACCTCTATCAGGTCTCCTGTCAGCTGCTGTCTTTCCAGGGAAAACCATCCTAGTCTTTTTAACCTTTCCTCATTGCCAATGCCCTCAAGACCAGGCCATATCCTGGAGACTCTACTTTCTCCAAAGCTTCTACGTCCTTCCGGTAACATGGCGACCAAAAGTGCACACAGTAATCCAAATACGGCCTAACAAGGGTTTCATATAGCTGCAACATGTTTTGCCAACTCTTGTACTGCATGCCCTGGCTGATGAAGGCAAGCATGCCATATGCCTTAACTTTGGCCACCTGTGTTTGATTCACCTCCAAGTCACTTCTGCACTTGGACGCACACACAGCTCCTGGACTAGACTAGGCTGCGTTCTCTGGGTCCTTGCTTGCTGTCATAGTGCTCAAGGGAGTGCAGGGTCAGTGATGTCAAAGGTTGGGTGAGAGTGAATAGGGAAGATGTTGCAGGCAATAGTGTTAGAGCTAGAGTCTTGATGGGAGGTGACTGCAGTAACTGAGTATGAAAATTAGGTGGCATTTGTACTAACAGAGGGAGACTTCAATGGACCACCTTCCTTTAGTGCCTTGCAGTCTCTCCAGATGGCTGAGACTGCGTTAGCCCAGGTAGCAGCTTCTGACCAGGTCTGCGGTTATGGCTACACAGCTTGTCCAGGAGTAGAAGGTCTGAACTGGCGTTGTCCAGGAGGACTCCGCCTGCAATAGCTTGCGTACTGCTTGTGTTCAAATTTGCGGGAGCTACAGTGAGTGGAATGGCTAGGATTAGAGTTTGGTGATATTCATAACAAGCATTTTGGGAACTGGTAGTTGATGGGAATGAGTGATAGATAAAAGCATGATACTTGGCAATTACTTTGAGGCTGTTTAAGTAGAGGATACACTTAAGATTGTAGATTTGATAGGAGCGGACAAAGGCCATTCATCTTATGTCTACAGTCTGTTCTGCTGTTCAATGGGATGATGGCTGATCCAGTGACCTTTAACTCCACTTTCCTGCTGTTTCATATAATCCTTCATACCCTTACAGATTTAAAGTATCACAGCTATCTGCCTTTACTTTCTGTTGAATGTACTCATGATCCAGTCTCAACAACCTCTGCAATAATGAATGCTACAGATTCACTACCCTCTTGGACAAGAAGTTCTTCACGTATTAAATGTGCAGCTCCTTATTCTAAGATTGTCCTCATCTTCAACTCTTCCACAAGGGAACCAACCTCTCCACACCTGTCAAGCTCCCTAAGAATCCTGTAACTTCATTAAGTTTATGTCTCATTCTTCTAAATTTCAATAAGTACAAGTCCAATCTACTCAACTTTCCCTCAAAACAATCCCTCTGTACCTGGGATCAGAATAGTGAGTCTTCGGGCTGCCTGCAATGCCAGGATATCTTTCCTTCAGGGTCCAAAACTTTTTGTTCATCTGTGGTCTGGCTAGGATCTTATTTAATTTTAGCAAACCTTTGCACTTTTGCACTTGAAATAAAGGCCAGCCTTCCTTGGGTACTTGAGTGGAATTTGGAGTTGCATTGTCAGTTCCTTCCTTTTATAGTACTACTTACCTTTTGCATTATGCAATGTGTTTTTAGACTGTCTCTGAAATAAGAAAATATTCTGACCTGATGATTGAAAATGGTTCATAGGTTTCTCTTCACATAGTGTGGTAGAGTGAATGAATGTTTTGAAGTATGAATTATTGGAATGAGCAGCCAATGCTTGTTTTTGCATGCCAACATGACAACAAGTTGGAGTGCTTTCTTCCGTTTGTGTACCAAAACACATTTTGAATTCATGGGGTACAAGGGAAATGAATGAGCCAAAAGAACTTAAAAGGGGTTGTTGAAAGTTTTGATATTTTTGAACGTTGGGGTTAAGGTATGGTGTTCAGTGAATAATATCAACGTGGCTGGTCTCCTACCATTTGGGGATAGTAAGAACTGCCGATGCTGGAGCCAGAGATAAGTGTGGGGCTGGAGGAGCACAGCAGGCCAGGCTGTATCAGAGGAGCAGGAAAGTTGACATTTCGGGTCAGGACCCTTCTGCCTGCTCTTCCAGCTCCACGCTGTTATCTCGGTCTCCTACCATTTGTTTGGCAAACAGAAGATATACAAATACCTGTATTAGGAAATAAATTATTTGAGTTTGACATTGTACAATTGGGTTTTGATATTCAGATGAGCTGAGTTAATATTTGGAAAAGATTGAAAGGTGGTTTAATGATTTTAAAAGATTCAGTTTGTGTATGGAGCTGCAAATTGTTGGGAATAGCGAACAGTGAATTGTATCACTTGTTTCTAGCAAACTGGCTTCAGTATCACTTGCTGTACTAACTGCAACTTGGGCTGCTTTCCAAACCATAACTCCGAAGGAATGAAACAGGATACTGAGTCTGAGTTGAATGCATCTATAAAAAGAAACACTGCAAAATAAATCCAAAATGGTGCACTCAGTCCAAGCCTGCCTGCCCTTATGTTGTTGAATTTCTGCATCATTTAAGCATGATGTAAACCACAGGTTGAAACCATAGTTTGACTTAAGTAGAATCCGGAGGTCTGCATCTGAGGTAGTCAGTATTTGGATGGGATAAAAATTATGCTGCACATTTCATTTTAGTCTTAAAGTTATAACAGAGTGATTAAAAGTGGAGCCTTTCTCTTTTGATTTTTTTCCTGCTCCTGCATTTCAGTCTTCAGTCTTGTAACCAAATGTTTGAGACCTAAGCTATTGGTAATGTGATTTTTTTCTTTGAATCCAGTTACTGTACTGTCTTTAAATATTTCTGCCATCAACATCCTTGTGGGCTTTCTGGTTTGCTTTGTTTTTCTTTCTGTGAAGCCTTTGGAATACTGTTACTTGGGCACAATGGTTTCTATTTTCTTCTCCCTTCTACCACTGCCACCTCTCCAATAGCTACTCACCAAGGAGTCTAATCTCAGGTTTTACTGTATTCGTTGAGATCATCTTGGAGCACCAAACAAGGTAGAATATGAAACCTTGTCATGTGATATAGCACTAGATCGCAGTAATCTATTTACACTTCTATTAGGAAGTTCTCCTGACAAATTGCTTTATTCATGCATTTTAATCATAAGGCTGATCTTGCATCTTAAAATTAATTTCCTCCATTGTTTCAGTGGGAAGCCTTAGTAAATTTTACTAAAATCTGTTCTGATGGAACTGGTAACCAGTTCCCCTATGAAATTTCATTGTTTTACAGTTTCATTTTCAGTTTGAGTAAACTGTAATTTTTTTTTTACCCAAAATACAGACGACCACTCTTGTTTTGGTGTTCGTGCTTAAATCAAATGTCCTGTTATTCTGGAGCACCTTTAGCAACATAATCTTCTATTCCCTTTGCTTTCTACTCATATTTAGGTTTGCCTTAAATGCTTCTGTATCATTTGATTCAACAACTCAACTACTTTGGCTTTCTCAAGCTTCTTCTGAATTCTCTTTGATTTATTGATTATCTTAAAGGCTTCCATGCTGCTTGTTTCGTATGTAGAGATATTCTGTCAACACTTCTGCAATTTTAAAGATACCTTAAAAGATGTTAGGGTATCTTCACATTTTTTCAGCAAGAAAGCAACTCAACTTGTTCAATATTTGATTGTTGGGATCTCTGGCATGATCTTAAATAATTTTTATCCCCTTTTTCCTTACCTTCATGTTCTTTAATATGGTTATAGTAACTGTGCACAATACATCTGTCCAGTGTTTCATCCTCGTAGGTAAAGAACTAATGGGAACTGCTTGCAAATGCATTCTTAGAATTCTAGTTGCAAAATGGGGTTACATTTGTTTCAATCTCATTTTGTTTTAATCTAAATGCAAATGAAATAACACTAGCCAGTTGCACAACTTGTGGTACTTGGTATGGTGCAAACATCAAGATTAATATTTTATTCAGTGCTAAAGGTCATATCCTTGGATTTGTATTGTGCCATTGACTTGTGGTGAATTTAGTTTTCATAAGTCAGTAATTTATTGGCCCAATGTAAACCTGGAAGACACTTGCTGGCAAAGTGATGCCTTGCACCACAAATATGAAGCTTTGGTTTTAAATCTGTAAACTCGTATCAAGTTCCACACTTGAAAGATGTTTAGAGAATGTTATCCATATTTCTGATGATTGCAAATTAGCAATTAGTCTGAGGGCTAGACGTTGCTTCTATTGCATGATGGTTTGTTGCAGAAGAGCATTGAGTTTCTGGCTCTACAAATAAATGAAGTCAGAGTCCTACAGCATGGAGACAGGCCCTTTGGCCCAAACTGGTCCATGATGACCAAAATGTCCATCCACGCTAACCCCTTTTCACTGCACTTGGCCCATGTCCTTCTAAACCTTTCCTATAAGGTTTTGGAGTAGATTTGTAGCTTGGATTGTGGGTGTTGAGGTTGGTTGGCTTGCCGAGCTGGTTTGTGGTAACGAAACGTCTGCGGCACAGTACTTGGTAACATCCTCTGTGCAGCCTCTGATGAAATGTTGGTGTGTTTTCCTGCCTGGCTTTTAAACTCTGGGGTCCGTTGTGACGGATTGCCTCACTTCTGGGTTTCCTCCATAGTGGAATGTATATGGGGTCGAGTTCAATGTGTTTATTAATAGCCTGCTTTGTGGAGTGCCATGCTTCCAGGAACTTTCCTGCTTGTCTCTGCCTAGCCTGTCCCCAGGATCTTGGTGTTGTCCCATTCGAAGTCGTGGTTCTCCTTGTCCATGTGGATTGAGATGAGTGAATATTGGTCGTGTCTTTTTGTAGCCAGTTGGTGTTCTTGTACTTGTTGTTAGTTTCCTTCCTGTTTGGCCGATGTAGTGTTTCTCGCAGTCTCTGCAGGGGATCTTGTGGATGACATTGGTCCTGTCCATGGCGGGAAGTGGGTCTTTAGTTCGGGTGAGCACTTGTTGTAGGGTTGATGTGGGTTTGTGTGCCACTCTGATGCCCAGCGGTCATAGAAGTCTTGTGGTGAGTTCTGACGTGTTCCTGATGTAGGGTAGTGTGATGTGTGTCGGGGCGTGTAGAATCTTTCTGATGCTGTTCCTGTAGGCATCCTATAGGGATACGCTACGTAGACGACACCTTTGTCATCATTGAACGGAAGCATGGCACTCCACGAAGCAGGCTATTAATGATCACATTGAACTCGACCCCATATACAGTACACCTCGGAGGAAACCCGGAAGTGAGGCAATCCGTCGCAACGGACCCCAGAGTTTAAAAGCCAGACGGGAAAACACGCTTCATCAGAGGCTGCACTGAGGATGTTACCAAGCGCGGTAACGAAACGTCTGCGGAACAACAAACCAGCTCGGCGAGCCAACCGACCTGAACCTTTCCTATCCATGGATTTGTCCAAGTGCCTTTTAAATGTTAATGTGCCCGCCTCAGTCACTTCTGGCAGCTCATTCCATATGCATACCACACTTTGTTTAATTAAAAAAAAAATTATCCTTCAGATTCCCATTTATTCTTTCCCCTCTTATCTTGAATTAATGCCCTCTAGTCCTTGATTTTCCCCAACCCTGGGAAAAAGACTGAGTGCATTCACCCTGTCCATGCCTCTCATGATCTTATACACTTCCATAAGATCCCCCTCAGTCTCCTATGCTCTAAATAAAAAAGTGTTAACTTGTCCAACCTTTCCCTATAACTTGGATGCTTGAGTCTTAGCAACATTCTTGTAAATTTCTTCTGCACTCTTTCTAGTTTAATAACATCCTTCCTATAGCAAGGTGATGAAAACTGAAAACAATATTCCAAGTGTGGCCTCAACAATGTCCTGTACAACTGCAACATAGCTTCTGAACGTCTATGCTTGATGCCCTGGCTGATGAAGGCCAATGTACCAAAAGCTGCCTTTATTGCCCTGTCTACTTGTGACTCCAGTTTCAGATAACCGTGAACTTGAACTCCAAGATCCCTCTTCCACTATACTCCTTAAGACCCTGTCACTCACCATGAAACTCCTACCTTGACTTGACTTTCCAAAATGCAACACCTCTAATATCTATATTAAACTCCATTTGCCATTTCGCAGCCCACTTCCCCAGCTGATCAAGATCTGGCTGCAGTTTAACCTTCCTCATTGTCCATGATATAACCCAGTTTAACGTCATCTGCAACTTACTAATTATACCTTGTACATTCTCATCCAAATCATTGATATAGACAACAAACAGCAGTGGGCCCAGCACTGACCCCTGAGGCACACCACTAGTCACAGGCCTCCAGTCTGACAAGTATTCTTCCACTGTCACCCTCTGCTTCCTCCCATCAAGCTAATTCTGTATCCAAGGGGAGGCAATGGCCTAGTGGTATTATCGCTGGACTATTAATCCAGAGACCCAGATAGTGTTCTGGGGACCTGGGTTCGAGTCCTGCCATGGCAGATGGTGGAACTTGAATTCAATAAAATATCTGGAATTGGGAATCCATTGCCGATTGTCAGAAAAACCCATCTGGTTCACTAATGTCCCTTAGGGAAGGAAACTGCCATCCTTACCTGGTCTGGACTACATGTGACTCCAGACCCACAGCAATGTGGTTGACTCTCAATTGCCCTCTGGATAATTAGGGATGGACAATAAATGCTGCCTGGCCAGTGACTCCCTCATCCTGTGAATGAATAAAAAAAAAAAAAGTTGCCAGCTCTCCCTGGCTTCCATGCGATCAAACCTTCCAAAGCATGTGGAACCTTATCAAAGGCCTTCGTGAAATCCATATAGACTACGTCTAGTGTCCTGTCCTCATCAACCTTCCTGATCACTTCATCAAAGAATTGTAATAAATTTAAAGCATGATCTCCTATGTGCAAAGCCATGCTGACTACTCCTAATCAAACCGTCTCTTTTCAAAAACAATGTATATCTTCTCAATAACTTGGCTACCACAGATGTTAGGCTTAGTGGGGGTCTGTAGTTCCCAGGTTTCTCTTGCAGCCCTCCTTGAATAAGGGCACAACATTTGCTACCCTCTAGTCTTCTGGGACCTCACCTGTGGTTAACGATGATGCAAATATATTAGCCAGGGCCCCCACAATTTCTTCTGTAGCCTGTGGCAAGGTTCTCTGATATATCTGGTCAGGACCAAGAGTTTTATCCACCTTCATATATTCTAATTGTCCATCCCCACCTCTAGTGTGATAGGGACTGTCCCCAAGATATCGCCATTAACTTTCTCAAGTTCCCAAGTCTTTGTCTTTCTCCTTGGTAAACACAAATATTCATTGAGGACCTCGCCCGGCTTCTGCGGTTCCACATGTCCACTTTGGTCCTTGAGGGGTCCTATTCTGTCTCCATTTATTTACTTTCTTTAATATACTTAAGGTATCTTTTTGGATTCACCCAATCTTCTCTGCCAACGCTATCTTGTGCACCCTTTTAACTCTCCTGATTTCCTTTTTCAGTAAACTCCTGTATACCTCCAAGGATTCCCTTAATCCCAGCTGCCTATACCTGAGCCATGCTATTCTTTTTCTGGTCAAAGCCTCAATATCTCTTGGCATCCAGCGTTCCCTACTCCTGGTAGCCTTGCCCTTCACCCTCACAGGAACATCTAGACTTTGAACTCTAGCTATCACACTTCTAAAGGCCTTCCACTTGCTGGAGGTCACTTTGCATCACCATGGCAATTGAGTTAGTCAATTTGTGTTGGTGGAACACTCGTAGCAGAACTGACTATTCAAAGAGTGGTGAACTTGTGGAATTTTCTATCACCGAAGGCTGAAGAGGTTAAATTACTGAATATTTTCAAGAAGTAATTTTTAGACTTTGAGGACGTTTAAGGTTGGCAAAAGTGGGAAAATACTGTTGAGATCGATGGTTAAACATTGTTACAATTGAATAATGGCGCAGACTTGAAGTGGCAAATGACCCACTCCTAGTTTCTTTGTTTCTATATATTTGCAAAACTATGGAAAGTGTTAAGCCTGCTGAATGGACTCCTCTAACTTCAAATGTTCTTGCTTAGCCTTGTATGCCTTGCTGTCTAACACCTTATGATCTGTATGTCCTTATTTGCTATGATCTGCCTGTACTGCTTGCAGAACAAAGCTTTTCACTGTACTTGGGTACATGTGACTATAATAAATCAAATCAAATCAAATGCCTGCACAACTTCTCAGGATGTTTGGGGTGGGTGGGTGGGAATTCTGGAAAATGAGTGGAGGATTATCAGATCAACACTGATCTCATTGGTGTAAACTCTGAGCTGAATGACCTACTCCTGCTCCTATATCTTATGGTCTTGTGGAGATTTGCTACCCATACCCAGTTAGGACTCCAGATCCATGGTAATGTGGTTGCCACTGCAGAGCATAGTTGAGTTACTTAGGAATGGGCAATAAATGCTGACCTTGCTGGTGATTTGTGCACCAGTTGAATAACCAAAGAAGTAACTAGTTTTTCTTTCAACCCCTTACACCTCTATACAAAACTCAGAACTCATCTTTTTGATCAAGCTTTGATTTCACCCCTTGTTTTTAATTTGAAAAGTGAGTTTTAAAAATCTTTTGATTAAAAGTTTTGCATGTAAATTATTGCTTCAGTTATAAACCAATCAGGCTGATTTTTTTGTGTTATCGTCTGTTTTTAACTGACTCTTAAGTGAAATCAAGAACCTACAGCAAAATGACGTTCCAAGGATCTCATTTAACTGTAAAGTTTGTTATTTGAAAGAATAAACATGGATCAGTACTAAGCCTGCTTTAAGAATATAGATGCTCTGTAGCCCAATGCCCGTAACTGTCTTCTGTAAATCTATAATTTGTTCTGATCCACTTACAATTATCTGATTCAGTGCAGCAATTTTTAAATGTTTCTTTTGCACTGCTTCCTCTGCCAATTCTAAATGCATGGCAGAGTTGCGTCTAGCTTGGAGAGAAACAGATTATTTCGAATTGATGTAAACCTTAGCTTTTAAGCATGAAGTTAATTTGAATAACTGTTTTATCTTTTTTATTAAATGTTCCAGGTTGCTTTGTACTGGTTTTGGAGCATTTGACCAAAAGCAAAGTACACTGGAAAGTTGATTGCAAACCTGGTTCAGAGGTAGGTTTTTAGACAAGAATGCCCTTTCAATTCTATTAGAGGCTCTTCTACCAATTCTCAGCTGTCTTTGAAAATCAGTACCCCATCTCTAATTTTCCTTCCAATCCAAAGCTCTTGAGCATGTGTTTAATAACTTGATATATGCAGGTGATTGTGGAAGTCGTCTACTGCACTATCATTTTGGCATTTATGGTTTTTATTCAGATGCCATCCTTCACTCCTCAACTGCTGCTTGTACCATCTTTTGATTCTGACTCCCTAAATTCTCCAATTTGAAATTGTTTTAATATCTCACAGCTGCCTCATTATTTCTCTCTAACCACCAGTAGCTCTCCAATCATCCATGGAAGTTTCCTTTCCTCTGCGTTTTTGTTCTCTTGTGTGTACTCCTTTGTCCTCAGCTTGTAGTTTAGCTTTTGCTATGTAGACTTTGTTTTTTAAACAGACCAATGATTTTAAAAACCTGGATTGTCCTGGTCTGCATTTTCTAACATGGTGGTCAGCAACTTTTAGTGACTGAAGAGCTTTGTTTTAAAGAAAAATCTGAAAAATACATTAAAATGTATGTGACAGGAGTTTGGCATTTCTAATCCAAAAATAAAACATTACGTACTGAATTTATATATCAATACAAAAGAATGTCAAAGTTGACCTGATTTGAGTTTTGCTTAATGAGATGCTGTGTTGAAGCTTTTCATCCTGTATTCACCTGAATATATGCAAGGTTGCCATATTTTACTAGGAGCAACAATTTGTACTGTACTAGGAAAGGGTGCAGGTTGGCAAGTTGACTGTGCTCTGTTGCCATGTTGATGCACTAGACAACTATTTCATCTGCAGGAAAGGTGCAGAGTCTCGGCATGTTCTTGCTCCTATTGAGAACAGTCCTTGTGTATGAAATGTTATGAATTTTAAGTGTAGCCAGGTTGAATCTGGCCTCCTGTCTTTTGCAAACATCCTTTCCTGTGATCTGCTTCACTTGGTGTTGGGACATATAATCTATGTACCTGACGTCATACCGGCACTAAAATTCACTTAATCACCAATTTTGGATCCAATAAGCTTGGACCCCATGAGTTTTACCGCATGTCTCCTTTGTGGGACCTTGTCAAATCCCTATAAACTACATCAACTGCACTACCTTAATCTACACACTTAGTAACTTCTTTGAAAGATACAAGCATGAGTATTAAGCATGAGCCCACTCTGTCAAAGCCATACTGACTGTCCCTGATCAAACCTTGCTGTCCTCTTTCATGCCACTCTTTGCTCTCCTAACTTGTTTTCTTGAGTTTCCCTCTTGCTCTTTCTGTACTCCACCTGGCCCATCATTGATTTGCACCTTTTGTAGTTGTAATACACCTCTGTTCCTCCTTAGGCAGTCCTGAATATTCTTAAACATCTAGGGTTTCTGGCCTTGTTGGACTTCCATTTCACCTTAATGGGTACTTGCTGGGCCTGTACTCTTCCCCAGTTCCTTTTTGAACATCTCCCACTATCCTGTTGATTTACCCTCCAGTAGCTGTTCCAGTCTACTTTGGCCTGATCCTGACTTGGGTTAATAAAATCTACCTCCTCCTAATCCAAAATTTTTTAGACCATATTTTTCCATGGCAAGTTTAAAACTTGTGGTATTATGGTTGGTATCACTAAAACACTCCTTTTCTTCCCCCACCCACCATGCCAGCTTGAGCACCTGTCTGGCTTCATTTGCAAGAACTGGCAAATGCACTGTACTGTCTCTTGTAGGACCACCTACGTGTTGACAGAAGGAACTTCCCTGATCAGCCATGATCTTATGAAATAGTGAAGCAAGCTGGAGGGACTGAGTAGACCTGTCTTCTTTTGTGTTTGTATGTTTACGAAGCACTGGGCTCGTTTTAATGTAGTTACAATTTAAATTAATTAATTGGGTTTTGTTGGTGAAAGCCTAGAGTCCTCCTTGTCTTGAAGCTGTTCATGGATATTTACAGGAAGGAAATATAGAATTTAAGCCAAAGATTACCCTCTTGTTTTCAGATGTGTACATTTTTGCAACAAAACTGTCTGTTTGAATAATGCTTGATGTATCTGCACAAATGATAAGTGCATCTTTGGGTTTGGAAGATACTTTTGAAAGATCCTTGGTGAGGTGCTGCCTTGCTGTGTATCTTGATGGTTCACACTGTCATTGTATCATTGGTAGTCAGTGGGTCTTGATCTTGGATGGTGATGAGCTTTTCGAATGCTGGAGCTGAATTCATTTTGGCAAATAAATATTCTATCACAGTCCTAACTTAGCATTTTAGACAGCATTTTTCACAGAACTCCCAGCCTCTGGCTAGTTCTGGTAGCTGAAATATTTATATGGCTGCTCAGTTTAGTTTCAAAGACGACAAGGTGCAGAGCTGGATGAACACCG
>NC_063333.1:19366389-19380344 GCF_021869965.1 Rhincodon typus
CCTTTTTGCTCCTATGATGCTGCTTGGCCTGCTGTGTTCATCCAGCTCTGCACCTTGTTGCCTCGGATTCTCCAGCATCTGCAGTTCCTACTATCTCTGATTCAGTTTAGTTTCTAGTCGGTTAATACCCAGGATGTTGATTTGAGGGATTCATTGATTGGATATCATTGCTTGACACGTGTGGCATGGTGTTGCTAACCACTTAGCTGAAGCCTGGCTGTTGACCTGGCCAGTGGATGTGGGTTGTTTCAGTTTCTGAGGGGCTGCAAATTGCATTGAACAATGTCTAATCATTGACCATCCCACTGACCTTATGCAGGGAAAGCCATTGAACCCACTGAAGATGGTGGGCATGGGGCATTACCCTAAGGAATTCCTGCAGAGATGTCCTGGGTATGAGATGATTGACCTTTTTAGTAACCATTTTCCTTTTGTGCTAGTATGTGCCTCTAACTTGGAGAGTTTCCCCTCCTTCATATTGATTCTGGCTTTCCTTGGGCTCCTTGATGCCATTCTCTTACAAATGTTATCATAATATCAAGAGGAGCCACTCCACCTCACCTCTGGAGTTAAGCATTCTGCTCCACACTTGGATTAAGGCTGTAAATTATCTGGGGAGCCCTGGTGGAACCCAGACTGAGCTTCAATGAGCAGGTCATTGCTGTGCAAAGAGCCAGTTAAAAGCACAGATTACAACCCCTTCCACCACTTTGCTGATTTTGAGAGTAGACAGTTGAAGTTGTAAATGGTTGGATTTATCATGTTTTCTGATGACCCGACAGACCTAGTTGGTTTGAAACATTGTTGTGTAGGTGTTATTGTAGCTTAACTGGAACAATTTGGGTAGGAAAGCAATGAATTCTGGAGTAACTTTCATGCTGCTTGAATGTTGTCAGCAGCCATAGCTGAAATGATCCATCCGCATGGTACTCTTGAAGATGGTTGCAAATGCCTTTGCCTGGTCTTTTTGCACTGATGTGCTGATCAAGGATGGTGATATTTGTGAAGCTTAATTTGTTTAATTAACCACAGCTGAATTGCAAATTCATTGGTTGTGGGGCCACTTAACTCTGGAGCTAACTTCTTCCACTGTTTGGCATGGAAATAGTCCTCTAAATTGTAGCTTGATCAAGTTGATTTCTCATTCTCTTGGGTACATCTGGCGCTGCCCATTTAGAATACCAGTGGCTACCCCTACCATCTTCACAAGTGTGTAGAGGTAGCGATGCCGTATGACTTGATTGTAGGCAAGCTTTCTAATTAAATTTAAACCTCATCCACTTAGCTCTGAAAACTCAAATCCAGATTGATTTGAATTCTACGTGGTGCTTCATCATAGTTTTATGGTGTAGTGTGGAACTTCACCAAATCCTTCTCATTGGTGAATGGTAGCAGTGGTGGCGGAGAGCATGCATAACAGCAGACCTCCTGCGGATAGCACAACGCAGATACCACTATCGTGTAACTGTACGTACCGTGAAGGACTGCAATGAGGGGGAAGGAAAAGGTGACTGACATCCCCAACCTCATGAAGTAGATGCATGGGTAGTGAATCATAGAAGCATAAGAATTGGGAGCAGGAATAGGCAATTCAGCCCCATGAGCCTGCTCCACCATTCAGTGTGATCATGGCTGATTTTGTCTTGACCTCAGTTCTACTTTTCTACTTGCTTTCCATAATCCATTACTAATCAAAATTGAGTGGAAAATAAGGGAGTATAATTCAGACACAAATGACAGCTTTATTTCTGAAAATTAGTAAGAATGTCATGAAGCGTATGTAACTTGGTCTCGATGTATCATGGTGCTCTTCATACTTGTATCCAGATTAAAAATGAATTGTATGTCCAAAATCCAAATAGGGAAACTATTTCAAGTGTTATGAATGCAGCTCTGTTTGTTTTTCGAAGCAGAGAAATCTGAAGTAAAGTGTGACTTGCTTTTAAGTTGCTAACCAACCACAGGCATCAGAAAATGTTACCACTAGTGCGTCATGTATACAGTAGAGTTTTTCAGAGCAATAGAAAAACATTTTTGTGCACGCTTTATTTTAAATTGCTAATTTCTTGTTTCCTTGATAGGTCAGAGAGCTCCTGTCAAACTGAAGGATTGACTGCTTCCTCACTTTGTCCTGGTTGATCAATAATTTGTGGAGGTAAAAGAAGCAAACTATATTTGAATTAACAGTTGAGAAGTTAAATTATGAAGGATCGTTTTGAATCAAGTAATTTGGCATTGCACACACAACAAACTAGAAGTTAAATATAACAAGTTGACTGAAATGTGATTTGAGGGAAGCCATTTTTCTGGGTTTTTTGATAGAATGTTTAAATCTGCCAATGTAATACCATACTAGATAATCCACTTGTTGCAACTTACTGCTTTTTGATTACAATGTCCACGACTCTCAGTATGAGACCACTTCATCTTGGTGAAGAAGGACATCTCTGGAAATTTTACTAGTTTATACATTTTATCTACAGTTAAGATTTGACTTAAAATGATATGCTAGGTTTATGTTACACACTTAAGTGTTTGACAGGATTTGTTGCTCATCCCGAATTGCCTTGAATTGTGTGGCTGTTAGACTACTTGAGGGCACTGGAGAGTCAACCACATTAGTGTGGGCCTCCGACTGAGGGAAACCTTCCATCCTTACCCAAAGAACAATAATGAACTAGATAGGTATAACACCCAGATGTCTTGGTCTTCATTGGTCCTATCCCTTGTGCCCCTTTTTTCATACCGAGTTACTCAAAATTTCTTTCACCCTTTTTAATGTTGACAATGGAGTGCCGTGATATGAGCCCTGTCTGGAGCGGAGATGTTTTTCATAAAGTTTGGTCAGAATTGGTTTTCTCTTGATAATTAAGCCATGAAAATATGATGTAGCTCATGGAGGGGATCAATGGTTGGGTAGATATAACTACTCGGTTAAATCCATGTACTTAAAATATTTTGCACTATGTGCAGAATCTGTTGCAAAATCCGCTTCAGAACAACGCTAATTGTTTGTTAACATTGCAAAGCTTCATTTGTTCTCTTGAGCATTTTGCTACATTGTCTGACCTAAAATTAGAAACATTGCAGTGGTCAGTTTGAACCAGTCCTGAGGCCAGCTGTTTCAATATAATTAAGTTGCTCTGTTACTCACAGGCCAGTTGTACAAGTTTTGCTTGTGAAACAATGCTTGAAATTGAAGGATGTTTACATTTTTCACTTACTGTTTCTTGATGTTTGAATGCACAAAAATGTTTGACTAAAAATTTTTGACTTGTAACTTCTAGGGTTTTCATCTAGAAGAACTAAATTGTTAAAAATGGTGGACTACTACCAGGTATTGGGAGTACATAAAAGTGCCTCCCAGGAAGAAATTAAAAAAGCGTAAGTCTGTATTTTATACTGAACCGGTAATAGAATATTCTAGCATGCTCTCTGCTTCTATTCCATGATTGGAGTTGAGTTGGGTGGGAAAGTATATTTCGGATTTTACAAATGAAGCTGATCTATTCTAAAACTGAATATTTCAGTTTTGTCCCCTTCTCAGCCTCATCTTGTTCCAGTTCCCTGCTTTTTGTTTTCTGCACCTGATTTTGCAACAGAATTCAACTAGTTCTAATTCACATCTTGTATGCTAATTTACACTTTTTATCCTAATTCACTGCAGCCCATATAGCCCACCGGTAGGATCACGCTGATCAATTTTAATTCTACCTTCCCATTTAATCCCTTGATTCCCTTAGCATGCATAACTCTTTTAACCTCTAGTCTTGAATAGCTTCATTGAAATAGTCACAGCTCTGTGTAGGGGAATTTCAAAGATTCTCCTTGCCTTAGTCCCAGCTGAATAAACTTCTTATCATGAAATAACGTCTTAGTTCTCATTTCTCCGGCTATAGGAAACTTCTCACCTCTGTCTACCCTGTCCAATTCCTTCAGATTTTTCAATGAGGTTACTTTGTGTTCCTAAACTGCGAGTAAATGTTAGGCCTATGATTAGACCTCCTTTCAAGGAGCTCCCTCTAAGTGTTTAATCTAGCAACCTTATTTCTTAGGGAGACATAACTATATATTTTGTACTCTGTGATCTCACCAAAGCTCTCATACAGTTTCAACAACACTTCCTTACTGTTGTTCTTTGACCTCTGCAGCGAAAGTTATTGCCTCTGAAATACTGTGTACTGTGTACACTCAATCTGAAGTTTCCCTGTTTTCTTATTGTGACCACCAATGCCCACTTTGAGCAGCTTTTTACTAAAAAGCCGAAACATGCAAGGACAGTTCAGTTACCCTGCTGTAAACAAATTAACTTCTACGTTTGTGAAGTGTTCTGATGACATCTAGTGACAGAAAATACTGCTTACATTTAACTGAAAGCTGGAGACTGACTTTTAATCACTCCCCTGTCTGCATTTTATTTAGAATTGGCTTCCCCTTCAGTGGTTGTAATTTGAAATTTTGGCTAAGTACTATTCCACAGAGTGCTTTAGTTCTTTAGGTCCAATTATTAGTTGAATAGATAGTGGCAGAACCTTCACTAATAGCAGCGCATGGAAACAATCAGGATTGTCTAATGTCAATGCATATCTATGCTTCTTTATTCATGAAAGCATCATTAATTGATCTACAGGGAAACTACAGCATTCTTTTCCTTTGTGTGACCAGAGTCTAACAGCAGTACTCAATGTTCCTGTTTCTGAGCATTTTTTGAAAATTACTGGTAGAAACTATTAGCAAGTTCTTCTATTCATCTTTGCAACATCTTTCTAGATGTGTATTATTGATTTACATGTCTCCTGCAGAGGTGATAATGCAGGAGGAATAGCTTGTTACATCAGCCATAGTAAACTGCTTCCCAGCCTGCAGACCAGGAAATGGATAATTTGGTTAATTTACTTCATTATCAAGGGGGAAGAGAAACGTTCTTTGCAGCAGCCAGGTTTATTTTGATGTGGTACAAATGTTCCCAGAGAATATAAGGTGCCTGACTACAGACAATTTTTGCTCTTGCAAGCATTGTTTTGGCCTGACAGGGTGAAGTATGGTTAAACTTTGGTGAACGGGCCTGAGTGTATTCTAGACTGGATGTATTATATCCTGAAATCAGAAACTTGTAGTACCAAAGGACCAATTGGTCTCTTGTGTTGAGATTTAGATTCAGATTTGGGTTTTATTGTCGAGTATAATGAAAAGTGCACAGTGTCACCATTCCTAGTGCCATCTTGGATACAAAGATATCTAGGTACAAAACCTTGGGTGCAAGAATAGAAAAATACAGAAATAAGTTGAATAGTTCAACACTGCAGTTCTTGGTATAAAGCGGAGTGATAAAGTTAGAAGTTAAACATTACAGTCCTTAAGCCTTGGGCTGGCAGACACGACATGCTAGGCTTTCCCTTCAAGGGTTTGCTCTCCCCTGCGCTGGACTGAGTCCTGCCTGGACTGGCCAGCTGCTGTACTGCCAACTGCCACTTCACTTGTCAGCTGCTTTGCTGCCAACTGCCATCTGGGCTCACCAGGCTTTGCTGTCTATTGCTGCTTTGCCACGAACTGCCATCTGGGCAATGCTTAACTGTCTTGGTCTGACAGGATAATGAACAATGCTCGTAAAAACAAGCTGTCTGTAGCCAGGTCTCCAGAAGCTCAGGATGGATGGCACGGTGGCTCAGTGGTTAGCACTGCTGCCTCTTAGCACCAGGGACCTGGGTTCAATTCTAGCCTGGGGCGACTGTCTGTGTGGAGTTTGCACATTCTCCCTGTGTCTGGGTGAGTGGATTGGCCATGCTAAATTGCCCATAGTGCCCAGGGATCTTTAGGTTAGGTGGGTTAGACATGGGAAATGGGTCTGGGTGGGGTGCTGTTCAGAGGGGTGGTGTGAATTTGTTGGGCCGAATGGCCTGTTTCCACACTGTAGGGATTCTATGAAGCTCCGGTGACCAAATCAAAATAAAACTGGTGGCTTTCTGAAAAAGCAGTTGTTTAGTTGTGCACCTCTGCCTTACTGTAATCTTGTAAGTTCCTCAGAGTACTTGTCCTATTTTAAAATTACTTATGGAATCTGCTTTTCAGGTTGAGGTTCTGATAAGAGTGGAAGAATGATTTCAACCTTGTCAATGGTTTTGATTATTGGAACCTTGTTATTGATCTACTTCCCAGAGAATGTTTTTTCACAATCAACTAGCACAATCCTTCATAAATCTCTGGAAGCACCCCTTTTTTTTTTGTTTCAAGGAGAACAGTCCTCTAACCTTTTGATGTATAACTGAAGTTCCTCATCCATGGTATCATTCTGGTAAACCAAGCTGTCAGCAGGGTAGTGGATGCTGACATCTATCATCATTGTCACTTCCTCATCTCTCAATCAGGTTTGAGAGACAATGCCTTCCCTGCGCAAAGCCATGATGCCTATGGCTGACGGGTCCATTTTTTCAATTTTTTTCACATTGTTCACTATTTTAGCTGAGGCATATCTTACACTCTATCATGATCTCTTACAGTTGCCCCATATAAAAAATTCAACCCTATTTATGAAATCTCTTATCAAGTTTGTCACAATAAAATAATTTGTGTATGTAGATATAAAGGTCTCTTGTTCATTCTGTATTTATAGTGTACTCTTGTTAGTCTTTGTAAAATGCGTCACCTAACAATTGCATTGAACTGTTATGCTTCAGAATCAGAGTACAGGAGAAACCCTTTGGCCCATGGAGTTTGTGCCGTCAAAGTACATTACTTGCTGTACATTTTAGGATTGAGGTTTCCTGTCTCAGCTACCCACCATGCAGTACATTCCAGACTCCTAACATCCTCTGGGTGAAAAATCTTTCTTCAAATCTCTCTCAATACTCCTGTCTTTCATTTTAAAATTATGCATCCTTGTTCTTGAACTTTTGACTAAGGGGAAACAGCTGTTTTCTGTTTATGTTTGCTTTATTCATCCTGTCCATTTCTTCCTGTTGGCCATCTTGAAGTCTGTAGCTTTTGTCCTTATCTGCTGACTTTAAAATTTATAATGCTTCTCTGTATGCCTGCTGAGTTTAAAATCAACCGAAAACTGATCCTTGAACGACTAAAGTCATTTTCCATCGGTCATGAAGATCCATAGCACAGAAAAAGGCCCTTTGGCCCATCAAGTCTGTGCCAGTCAAAAACAGTCACGTAACAATTCTAATCCCATTTTCTGGTATTTGGCCCATCGACTTGTATATACTTGAATTCCTGTCTTAGTTTTCTGTTCATACTGCTGTTTACATCTTGGATCTCCATGGTGGCACTTAAACTTCCAGAATGCATTCAACAATGTATACAACATCACTTTCACTGCTATGAGCAACTTGTTCCACATTAAAGAATTCCTACATTTAGTTTGTCCCAATTTGCCTTTCATAAAAGTATGATGACTCTCCTTGATTAACCTTTGCCTTTCCAAATGAAATTGTGCCCTAGTAATAGTTGCTAACAACTTCACTGATCTTGGGCCTGCTGTCCTGTAATTTTCTGATTAACTGCTTTCCCCTTCCTTGAATAGTGCTGAGAACATCAGCCCAACTATCCTCTGGCACTACTGAACTCTGGGGATTGAAAGTTTGTAACCAATGCCTTTGCTACTCTTACTGCTTTCCAGTAATCTTGGATACATTTGACCTGGGCTAGTTAATTTACCAACGTCAGTAAATCTCTCGAATGTCTTCTATTTCAAATATCTTATTGCTATTTCATACCAAACTTCCTTTTGGGTTCTTAATTCCAATTCTTTCCCTACCAAACTTGTACTTGTGTTTTTGTTTTTTGTTTGATTTTGTTTCATCTTTAAGCTGTTTCCTGTACAATGTTAATTGAGTTGCCTCGATGCTTTCTGCTTGACTTGTGCTCCCTATATTTATCACAAGCTTCCAATTTTGTTTCAACTGCTTTTGTTGTTTGAAACATTAGAACTTTGGATGTTGTGGTATCTTTCCCTTCATGGCATGCCTAGATTTGACCTGAAGTATCTTTGCTGGATGTTGTCTACTACTCCATTACGGCTTTACCCTGCAATCTACCTGTGGTTATTCAAATCAGTTAAATTAATTCCTCATACTTGAGAATTTTTAACTGATTTTCTGACTGTTTTGAGTACTGAATGTCATTTAGTTCATCTTCTACAGACTCCACTTGTCCTACTGCATTTGAGAACCTGATTCACCTACATTTTCTCCTTTTTTCACTTCAGCTTTATTAACTTTGCACATTTCAAACTATTTGTTTTTCCTATTTTTCCCTGTTCTTCAATTTATATATGAAGATTTTGGCCTGATTTTTGTTGTACTCTTGGAATTTGCCAACAAATTTGGTTTGGCTTGAAGGTTTACTGAAAGTTGCATGAACTACTATACTAAAAGTATAGTATTTTTTCTTTGCCTTCATTCTCCATGTACTAGATTACCTTCCTGCTGGGTGCTACTTGGATCTACATTTTTGGCTTCTGTTTTTGTGCTTAGTCTCTACTCCACTGCTGGACTTAAAATAAAAAGTGATGCTCCCAAAGTCTTGTACGTTGCAGTTAGGAAGATCGCTTAATCAGAACGGAGGTATATTGCACAGCTCTTAAGTGGTCAGTCCTCTTTTCTTTATGCTGTTGCTTCCAGTTTGAATGAATGTCTCTTGAACGTACCAGTTCATATGGATAGGTAATGTAGCATTTGAATATTTCTACCTGTTTCAGCCAGAGTTTTAACACATTATCAGAAGACTGCAAATTATCCAGCGTTTTGAGCTGTAATTAGTAACATTGTCACAATCAGTGCTTAAATTAATTCTTCAAAGCTTGAACTGACATTGAGAAGTACACTGTAATTCCAACTTTATTTTGTTTGAACCTAAATGCTTTTTAAGCAGCGCAATTTATCCTTGGCCTTGTATATTATGGCAGTGATTCGTAGCGCCATCTTGCCCAAAGCCTTCATGTGAGCATAGACAGTCCATGGCTGAGATTACTATCTGCTCTTTTTCTAAGAGTGCTACTGTAATTTGTTTCCATTACTGCCTGTCTGGAACAGATTAGAAATTTGTTCTAGGATGTTGGTTAAGAGTTGTTTGGATGCTGAATTTGCCTTTGTTCCATCAGGAATTATTTAATACTACACTGGTTTCCACTTGTTATTTTTCCCCAATTTCCTTAATACCAATAGCCATAGAGAATTCTAATTTTTCATACTGAGTTTTGAATGTATCAGAGCCAGTTACGTTATAAGCTCATCTTCCTGGTGATGGTATCTCATTATTTCAACTTCATATAACTAGTTCAAACTTCACATTTTCAAAGTTTAAAATGGTGTACTGGGGGTACTGTTTTATATGGCTAAAACTGGGCGCTGATACTTCCATGGCATAGTGAGTGAAGTTCAACACCACCGCAGTAAAGTGGGCTTTCTGGAAATGAAAAGTGTATATTTGCAGTATTTTTGGTCAAGAGGAAATAATGTTTTCGGGGTAAAACTGGGGTTATTCTCTGCAGTAAATCCTAATTAAAGGTTGCAATGGGAGTATCTAATGCATGTTGCACTGCACAAACTTAGGTTGCTGTAAATGTAACAATTTTTAACTAGTTCTTGAAATCTACTTGAACAGAACTTCACGGAGCAATCTGAAATTTACACTTCTTCAATGCATTCTAGTCTTTAGTAGCAGTGCTGGCAAAATGACTGTGGCTGGTTTGCTGAGAAATCTGATTTGGGATGTAAAATTTGGATAGAATTGGTCTCATGAAATGTATAAAATTATTGTTTACACACACTGTACCATCTGTACATTTTACTAAGCCATACAATTCAATAGTTCAATCACTTGTTAACCAGCAGAGTTATCAATTGATGGTTGTATATTTCAAAGATATCGCAAGCTGGCATTGAAATGGCACCCTGATAAGAATCCTGATAACAAAGAAGAGGCAGAGACTAAATTTAAACAACTTGCAGAAGCTTATGAAGTTCTTTCTGATTGTAAGTATTATTGGATATGAATTCCTGACCTGAGTGGATAGTTCTGACATGTGAATTGTTTTGTCAATTTTCTGGTTCATGAAAAACTTTCAAGAGCAAATTGCAACAACCTTATTGTTTCTCTTGTATGGACACTGGCTTGGTGTTGTATGTTGACCTCTTGAATTAAATTGATCTCAATTATAACTTTTGAAAACTAGTATTAAACGTGATAAAACATACCACACTAAAATTTGTGGTTGCTAATATCAGAAATTCTTTGTAGATATTTTTGCAGGCATTCGGTTTCTGGTTTCCATTTTCTACATTCGAATAAAAGTGCTATTCTGCAGCAAGCAGCCAATAACTCTTGTTCACAATCATATTTATGCAATATAAAGAGTTATTATGCAGCTACGTGAAATAAATACAAAGACAAGCTGAATGTTGGTGCATATTGCTAGGGGAAACAGTATAAACATTTGGAATAAAAACCAAAAGAACTGCAGATGCTGTAAATCAGGAACAAAAACGAAGTTGCTGGAAAAGCTCAGCAGGTCTGGCAGCATCTGTGAAGGAGAAAACAGAGTTAACGTTTCGGGTCCGGTGACCCTTCCTCAGTTCTGAGGAACTTCCAGCAACTTTGTTTTTGTTCATAAACATTTGGAAGTCTTGCCGCAGTTGTATAGGACCTTTTTAGTGAGATTGCTTTTGGAGTTTCATGTCTCCTTTTAGAAAAGGTAATTACATTAAAGCTCCTCAGAAGTTTCACCTCACTGCTGCCACAAGAGGATTACTCTGAGGAAAGATTATGGAGGTTGGGCCCATACAATGTGTCTGGAAGAATGAATGATCTTTATTAGATATAAATCATGAGGGGACTCAACAAGGTTTGTACTATGAGTATATTGTCCTACCTGGCCCCCCTCTCATCCCTGTGACCCTGCATTTACTATGGCTAGTCCATCTGTCCTGCACATTCTCTCTACACTAGAGACATGTAGAATGGCCAGTCTGCCTAACCTGTACATCCCTGGACTGTGGAAGGAAACTGGAGCACCCACTTAAAACGTGAAAACTCCATGCAGTCACCTGAGGCTGGAATTGAACGCAGGCCTTGGCACTGAGGCAGCAATGCTAGTCACTGCCACCATGCCACCCTGTGAATATGTAATTTGTAATTAACATATTTCTGTATCTTAATATATGCATACATGATAATTGCATGTGTGCAATGTAGCTGAGTGAAAAGCAGTTTAAATGTGGGCGTTGCTAGGTTGGCCAGCATTTACAGTGCAGCGGAGTTGCCCTCGTAGATATCAGGAGTAACATGCCCAAATTAGGTAAGGATCTGGTTTCCTTCCCTAAATGACATTGGAGAACTAGAGTTTTTATGCCATCTGGCAGTGGTTACCTGGTTACCATCAGGCTAGCTTTTTATTTCAAATGTCACCACCTAGCAGGTGGAATTTAAACTCTTCCCCAGCCTATTAACCTGGAACTCATAATTATTAGTCCAGTAAAGCTACCAGTACACCCTCCCACCACCTCCATCGTAACGCCTGATTTGTTTTGTAGATGGTGGATAGACGTTGGCAGGTCTGAAATGAGTACCTGTAATTCCCAAGCTCTGACCTGGCCTAAACTGAGTTACAGGTGATGGGGGATTCATAGATCATAGAATCATAGAATTCCCAAATTGTGGAAACGGGGCCTTCGGCCCAACAAGTCCACACCAAACCTCAGAGCATCCCACCTTGACCCATACCGCTATAACTCACCTAATCTACATGGGACACTAGGGGCAATTTAGCCTGGCCAATCCACCTAGCCTGCACACCTTTGGACTGTGATTCAGTGATGGTAATGTCATTGAAGTCATTAACGTCACTGGAGATGGTTAGATTCTTTTATTGGCAATAGTTTGAAACTCATGATATGGATGTTACTTGTGCATTGCTGAGAGAATACATTTTGCCAAAGAATAGCTGTACACCAGGTAATTCACAAGAAATATTAATACAAAGGAAAAACAACATTCTGACTCCTGATTAGTTGACAGCAGGACTCTGGTAGAGATTATCATAAAGAATGTAACAGTTACTTGTCGTTTAGCTGACCGAATCTGTTTCTCATGTCATGTATGTTAGAATGGATAGTTTCAGTATTGGAGGTGTCATGAATTGTACCAAGTACTAATTTATCTGCAAGTATTCCCACATCTGGTCTTATGATGAAGGAGGAATCAATGAAACAGTTGAAGATGGTTGGACCTTGGACTGTAACCCTCATGAACTCCTGATTTCCTGGGACCTAATTTGCCTTCAACCACAACCATTTTCCTTGGATGCCAGGAATCTTGCCCTGCTCATTGACTTCAGTTTTAAGGCTCCTTAATGCCACATTTGGTCAAATGTCAAGGTATCCACTTTTACCTAGAGTTTAGGTCCTTTGTCCATGTGTTTGAACAAAAACTGTAATTAAGTAGGAAGTCCAAGTATTGGTAAGTGCTGCTCCAACAATTATTCTCTGCTGCAGAGTAGACTTGTAAAGTGGTATTTTCCATGTTATTGGATGTTAGTGGTGTAGCTGCACTGGAACAGCTAAGCCAGGAATATGCTAGTTTTGGAACTGTCTACTTCATTATTACAGCTGTGATGTTGTCAGGGCCTTGGAGCCTTGACAACATCTAGTGCCATCTCTTAATGTCACATGGAATGAATAGAATGGGATTGCATTTGGCACTTGGGATGCAAGGGACCTAAGGAGGCTAAGACAAATCATCTAATTGCCTACCTGAGGATTGTTTATGCTTCAGCCTCTTCTTGCCCTGATGTCTTAGATGTTACTCACCGTTGTAAATGGGGATATTTGTAGAAGGCGGATCCTGACCCGAAACGTCAGCTTTCCTGTTCCTCTGATTCTGCCTGGCCTGCTGTGTTCCTCCAGCTCCACACTGTTATTTCTGACTCCAGCATTAGCGGTTCTTACTATCTCTATTTGTGGAACCTCCCCTTGTTTACTTGTCCAGTATTGCTCATGACTGAATATGGCAGAACTACAGAGCTTTCACCTGATCAATCAGTTGTAGAATTGCTTTGCTGTGTCAACTACATGCAGCCTTTGCTGCTGTTGAGCCAAGCTTAATGTTCTGTGCTTGTTCTTTTTAAAATAAAATGTTCCTGAACCACATGAATATGTAGATCAGCTTTTAGTAAAGGATATATTTACCCAGTAAAGCTGACTTGTGGTTCCATTGAGCTATTTAGAAATCTGAGTTTAGAGCAATATTTGGCTTGCCATATCAGCTTTTTCATGTGCTATCAAGTGTTTAGATATGAAGAACTGTTTCTAAAGCAATTACAAGTTACTGCTAAAGATGATTTTGCAGTGTTTTGCAGCCCTGACGCTAATTGTTTTCTAAATGACCTTTTTCAATACAGCCTCAAAACGCAATATCTATGACCGATATGGTAAAGAAGGCTTGACTAATGTTGGTGGAGGTAAGCTGCCTGATTTTAAGGTTCAAAATGTGATCAAATTAATCCTATTTTGCATTATTTTGTCATTTGATTGAACCTTGCTGTTAAGGTACTTGATTTAGAGTGCTATAATTATTTTGAAACTTGTTATCTGAAAAATGTCAGTTTGGTTGTTCTAAATGCAGTGTTGCGATCTGTTTGAGGGGTGAACCTCTGCACTTGTCGCACAATTTGAACTTGGAAAGGAAGATGACTTTTGCCAATTTCGTATCTCACTGTATATAGCTTAGTGTCAGAAATAAGTCAACCAGGCTCCTTTAGAATAATTAAAGAAACAAGTTACTGCAAAGGGGTAGTAGGAACTGCAGACGCTGGAGAATCTGAGATAACAAGGTGTACAGCTGGATGAACACAGCAGGCCGAGCAGGAAGGCTGACGTTTCGCACCTAGACCCTCCTTCAAAAAAAGCAGCATTTTCTGAAGAAGGGTCTAGGCCCGAAACGTCAGCCTTCCT
>NC_063333.1:19380744-19390212 GCF_021869965.1 Rhincodon typus
TTATCTAAGTTACTGCAAATAAATCTTAAGCCTAGATGTAGATTTACAAACTATGCAAATATATATCTATAACTGCCTCCCTTTGACAAGTAATGCACCTCAGTTGTGCAGTGTTATAATATTTTGACCAAACAATAAATTCAGGTAAAGAACTTGTTGCAAACTCTCCAACTGTTGATCCATGGGGAAAATAATCTTGTGTGGATGGCATTGAGTATTTTTTATATTCATTAATGGGATGAGGGCATTGCTGGCTAAGCAGCAGTTATTGCCTATCCCAAATTATTCAGTCAACCACATTGCTGTGGGTCTGGAGTCGCATGTAGGCCAGACCAGGTAAGGATGGCAATTTCCCTTCCTAAAGGACATGAGTGAACCAGATGGGTTTTTTCTGACAATTGCATAATGAATTCATAATCGTTATTAGATTCTTAATTCCAGATATTTTATTGAATTCAAATTCCACCATCTGCTGTGGTGGGATTCAAACTCCGGTCCCCAGCACATTATCTGGGTCTCTGGATTAACGGTCCAGAGATAATACCACTAGGCCACTGCCTCTCCTATACCTAGATTATTCCCAGCTGGCTGAATTTGGTTTTGTGGAGATTAGATTAATTTTTTTGGAACTCGCACTTAGTGAGGTTTTCCTGTGGGTTTGATGTGCATTGAGATGGATTTCAGAGTGCAAAGCCTGTTTCCAACAAATTGTGCAACTCCTTAGCTTTATTATATAATGGTTCACATAGCATCTCTGAAAATACTGCAGACTAACTCTAGTTCAGCAGCTTGTGTTTGCAAATGCAACACTTCCCACCTGCAATCAGTCATCTTGCCTTCCAAAGAGTCCATGGTATCTCGAGTAAAGTGATATTCTAAGTTATTTCATATCTTCATAACCATGGTCTAACTTGTACCTGAGTGATTCTCAACTGCCGTGTAATATTGTTTCCTTTTTCATTTTCTTCATACAGTTGACTTTTTTCTACAACCCACAAAGCAAATTGTCCAGAGTATTTTAAAATTCTGTCCCCGTAGTTCATTGTAAGATTTAATCGGCATGAAGTTTTCAGCTGTTATCATTTACTATATTGTACATGATGTTTAAAGGCCTTGAGTAAACTGTTTGTTAAAAGCCAAATTGGTTTAAGGTCATTCTTTTTGGAATACATCAAGGTGAATGCATTTTTGATTGCCCAGCATTCTGCCATGTGTTAGTACTTGCAGATTATTTTGCAATATTGAGCAGCATTTGGGTTGAAGCACTTCTTTTCAAGCAATAGTCAGAATTGAGACTGGTGCTTCAACTAATAATACGAGCAACCTGCATAAAGATGTTTCCAATTCTGACTTCTCAACTGGTGTTAAACATAAATTCTTTTAAACCATTTTCTGCACTTCTATCCACAGTTAGTTCAATGTGTCCTACACTCCTGTTCTAGGATTAAATGCAAGCAAAATTCAATTGCAGTTCTGTTCCCACTCCAATTATTTAATGATCTAAACTGTCCAATACTGACAATTCATTGAGCTTGAGTCCGGGTTTCTCGACACATGGTATAGTGTATTGAATCTTAATTGCCAACTCTTGTGTCATCTTTGAATGGAAATTCATTTAGTATGATTTGATATTCACTGAAATTCTTTAAGCATCAAAAGCTTGATGAAAACCCATTTGAAAGATGTTTGAAATTGAGATCCAAGCTCTGGAACAGTTGGTGTTTAATGGTTTATATAATTTATTGCGACTTTTGTCATATCCCATTAGGTGGTCAGTTTGGAGAAGGCTTTGACTTCGGCTTCACGTTCCGTAATCCTGAAGATGTTTTCAGGGAGTTCTTTGGAGGAAGGGATCCTTTTGCTGACTTCTTCAGTAAGTAATTTATTGTTGAAATTTTTAAACATGGTCATCTTTTCCTTTTTATGAATCCTCTTGAGAATGGAGAGCAGTGGATAGAATGGCGCAGGTTCCCCATTCCTAGTTTCACAGAAAATGAAAACTGGGTGTCATGGTGCAATTTGAGCATTCATTCTCTAGATTAATTGTCCAACTTTGTTATTGGTCCAGTACAGTAGTGTCCCTTAGTTTCTGTACCCACCTTTTTTATCTTAACTGGTGAAATTAGACTGTGCTGTGAAATTCCTGTACAGCAAAGTGTTAAACTGTAATACACACTCACTGTTATGCTTTAAATCCTCACCATTTTTATTCTTGCTTCGGCAGAAATAAAAAAAAATTGCCAGAAGTTGATTTGTCATTTTTCATCACAGCACTTGCAGAAAATTGAGTTTTGTCAAGTGCATGTTGTATGGCTGTGTAACCCTCAGGATTCGAATTGTTTAAGTTTTGCATTTGTATTTCATTAGTCATAAAACATTGTACTCACTGAAAATGTCTCCTGTTGGCATGCTTTGCGTGCTTCGGGGTTAAGCTCAAGCTTTTTCTCAATCATAAGTTGCTTTCTTTGTGCGCTGAACATTTTGTTACATTTCTTCAGCCGCACCGTGAATTCTGGTCGTGAGAGTACAGAACATGCAATGAACGTGTTCAGTCCTTTCTTGTATTGCATTTTGGTGATTAGTGTTACTTGCCTGTTTTAATTGCTCCCTTATAAGAAGGGAATGCCTTCATTCTGAAGTAGGAGCAGTCGGAAGAGCAAAATTATTATTCAGTAGCTGTGTGTATTTGGGTTTGAATGGAGCCTCCAGGAAGTTATGTTTAGGATCAGGTAGACTGCAGTTTGTCAAAGACAACCATTCAAAACTACTTTATTTCCTGTTAATCATAGATCGTTGTAGAATCCCTACAGTGTGGAAACAGGCCCTTCGGCCCAACAAGTCCACGCTGACCCTCCAAACATCCCACCCAGATCCATTCCCCTATAACCCACCTAATCTCCCCATTTCCTGAACACTTTGGGGAATTTAGCATGGCCAGTCCACTTAGCCTGCACATCTTTGGACAGTGGCAGGAAACCGGAGCACCCGGAGAAAACCCACACAGACACTGGGAGAATTTGCAAACTCCATACACTGTTGCCCGAGGGTGGAATAGAATCCAGATCCCTGGTGCTGTGAGGCAGCAGTGCTAACCACTGAGCCACCATGTCAGTGACTGTCAACTCAGTCAAATGAAGCTCAGTCATAAAAAAACAGTAGTTTTGGAAGGGTGCTGTTCTGACTGGAGGTCTGTAATCAGTGGTATTCTGCAAGGATCAGTGCTAAGACTTGTTCTATGATATAGATAGGTGTCTGTGGAGAGGTGTAGGGGTATGCAAGTGTTCTAATTAGTGAGTATGTAGATGACAAAAATTGCAGGAGTTGTGGACAGTGGGAAAGGTTCTCAAAGGATATCACAGGATATAGAGCAATTCAAAAGTTGGATAGAGAACTGGGAAATGGTTTAATCCAAACCAGTGAAGTGATGCATTTTAAGAGGTCAAATGCAAGAGGAAAGCATACATTCCTTGTAACTTACGGCCACTGGAAGTTGAAACCCCCAAATCTGTTTAGAGGGGCACAGCTGTGCTTTTAGAATGGGGACAGCTGGAATTTTAAAGACATCTGCAAAATTTAAGCAAATATAAAGAAATTGAGCGTTCTTGAAACATATGTTGAAACAAAGAATAACCGATGTTGTTCCTTTGTTGAAGCGTAATGGGGATAATCTAGGAAACTAAAAGCTGGTGAGCCTTATCAGTCATAGGGAAGTTATTGGAGAAGATTCTTAGGATTTACTTGCATTTGGAAAATATTGAACTCATTAGGGATAGTCAGTACAGCTTTGTAGGATAGGCCTTGTCTTAAATTTAATAGTTTTTTGAGGAAGTGATGCAGATGATTGAGGGTATGGCAGTGGACATTATATCTAGGTGGACTTCACTAAAACATTTGACAAGGTCCCTCCTGGTATGCTGACCCAGAAAATTATGGCCTCCGTTCTCAAAATGCTGTCCCACTGAAACTTTGCCTGGCAAGGCTCATTCCCCAATACCATGTCTAATATGGCCCCTTCCCTAGTTGGCTAGCTACATTTTGTTTCTTGAAACTGTATGTCTTTAATTTCTTAAATTTTGCAAGCTATGGTGGAAATTCCATCTTCCCATTTGTTCTTAAAGCCCAGCTGTATGCCTCTACACTGAGACTTGGGAGTTTCGGCTTCATCTGAGAGCTCTGCATTGTCAACTCACATGCATTATCCTTTTATGCCATAAGCTAACATGTTGCAATGATTTCCCAAACTCTGCAATAATTCTTCAGTAAAATTGAGTTGAACCTCCTATGATTTAGATTTTGCTGTCAAAGCTGTCATTTGTTTGTTGAAAGTAATGCAGAAGTGATTTGTCTTTTAATCAGTCTTTTCAGCATAGAGGATAGTTAAGGGATACTGAAGGGAATTGCTTTTCGTTTAGTAATTGGTTGTTCCTGTCTCAGATGGAGCACCACATGGTGATGCGCTAATCTCTGCAATAGGATAAATTATTTTTGATTTGAAATTGTCTCATTTGCAGGAATGTAAACCCTTGCCAGAATTGCCCCTCAAAAGATCTGTTGGTAGCAACTAAAACCTGAAAGTTTTATGTTTTGATCTTGAGTTTTGTTGCAGATTCATTGTGCTGTGCCAAGTGTACAGTTCATATCTCCCAGATGAAAGAGCATGTTCTGCAATAAGTATGAAGTTTTGTTCTTCAGATGCTAATGCCTAGTTGAATCAAACATGGCCAGATATCATGAGAAAATAAAGCTAAACCTGAAAATAGTGATTTTGAACCATAAGCTGCAGGTTAGCTTAGTTGGTTGGACTGCTGGTTGCAATGCATAGTGACACGAACAGCATGGAACTGGCTGGGGTTACCATAAGGACCCTCCTTTTCAGCGCCTCATGTAGCCTGCAGTATTGTTGGTGACCTTTAGATTAAACTGTGACTAGCCTCTGTCTAATGAGAGCAGCCTATGATCCAGTAGGATATGGTGACTTTACTGTTGCCTTTTTAGTTAGCCAAGCAAAGTTGATTGCAAGCTGGTTGGATCTGGTTTGGCTAGGATCAGTATGCTTTCAGCAAGATTTTTCTTGTTGACAGCCCCACTTCTGGCAGTTACTTTGCTTTTTTAGCTTTTTTTTAAATTTGGCTGTAGCAGTTTGTACTCAGTCCCCCTCAGCAGCATTTTACCTGCACTTCTCAATCTCGTCTACTGCATTTGCTCACAACGTGATCCCCTCTACAATGGGGAAACAAAGCGTAGACCGGGTGACTGCTTCACGGATCATCTACGTTCTGCCTGCAAAAAAGATAGTTTCCAGTTGAACGCATTACCCTGTTCCCTGGCCAACAGGCTTGCTGCAGTGTTTCACCAAAGCTCAGCGTAAGCTGTGAGAACAACACCACCTCTTTCTGCTTGGAGACTCTGCAGCCCTATGGACTTTTGAGTTCAATAATTTTAGAGCTTAAACTTTGCCATGTCCTAGCCCCCTACCCCACATGTCACCCTGATATCACATAGCTTGCTGTTATACGCTACCTATTAGCTACTGACAGTCTGTTAACAGCTATTCACCCTCCTAGCCAGATCATTATCTACCCCTTTCTGTCTAACTGTTCTGTCTCTTTGGGCTTTATCCTCTCCTATCATTTAGTCCGCCCCCCACCCCATGCTTTGCATATAAACCGGCATTTTCCTAGCTACCATCGGTTCTGAGGGTGGGTCATCAGACCTGAAACGTTAACTTTGATTTCTCTTCACAGATGCTGCCATACCTGCTGAGCCTTTCCAGCAACTTCTGTTTTTAACCACTTTTGGTGTCATCCGCAAACTCAGTAGCCATCTGTATTTTCATCCAAAGCATTGTCATAAAATGACAAGCAAATGAGGACCCAGACTGATCCCTATGGAACACTGCGGGCCACAGGCCTCCAATCTGAAAAGCAACCCTCCACCATTACGCTGTCTCCTGCCGTTCAGTCAATTATGTACCCAATTGGTAAGCTCACCCTGAATCCCACGTGACCTAACTTTACTCAGTAGTCTACTACGTGGAACCTTGTCAAAGGCTTTACTAAAATCTAAATAAACAACGTCTACTGCTCTGCCATCATCAATCTTTTCGGTAATTTCCTCAAAAAACTCTCTCAAATTTGAGAGATGCTATTTTCATAGCACAAAACCAAGTTGACTATCGCTAACCCATTTTTGCCTCTCTAAATGACCATAAATCCTATCTTTTATAATTGCCTACAACTGTTTATCCACAACCAAAGTCAGACTCTCGGGTCTATAGTCCCATGATTTCTCCTTGTAACCCTTCTTAAAGAAATCTACAACATTAGCCACCCTGCAGTCATCAGGCACCTTGCTTGTATTTATAGATGATTTATTAGACTCCTGCAAAGGGGCCTTATAATTTCCTCCCTTCCCACAGCGTTCTCCACCTTTTTTATATTCTCGAAGACCTCCTAACTTCCTCTTCTATAATGTGAACTGTTTCTTAAAAAAAGTTGATTTCTCTGCATTCTCTAGATTCCATTTCTTTCTCCATTGTAAACACTGAGAAACATTCATTTAGTATCTTTACCATCTCCTGGGGTTCAACACAAAGAAGACCTCCTGGATCTTTTAAGAGGCCCTACCCACTGTAGTTGCCCTCTTGCTCCTAATGTATTTGTAGAATCTCTTTGGATTATCCTTAGCATTGGCAGATAACTTTATCTCCTGTTCCCTCTTTGCCTTTCTGATTTCTTTAAGAATGCCACTACACTTTTTATATTGAGATTCAATTGAACCAAGTTGTCTATATCTAAAATAAGATTCTCTTTTATTCTTGACCAGAACTTCAATATCTTTATTTATTCATTGTCCCTTAATGCTACCAGCCTTACCATTCACTCTAACAGGAACAAAATGCCTCTGAACTCTCCCCATCCTACTCTTGAATTCCTCCCACTTGTCAGAGTCTTTTTTTATCTGCAAACAGTCTATTCCAATCAACTTTTGAAAGTTCTTGTCTCATTCCTTTAAAATTTGCCTTACACCAGTTAAAAAGTTTAACTTTGGAAGGCTTATCCTTTCTATAACCATTTTGAAAATAGATTATGATCGCTAGACCCAAAGTGTTTCCCCACTTTCACTTCAGTCACGTTCTCTGCCTTATTGTCCAAAAGAAAGTCTAATCTTGCTCCTCCTAGTAGGAGCATCCACATTGATAAAGAAAATTTTCTTGAACGCATTTGGTATTCTTCACCATCAAACCTTTATGGTTGCCCCAGGTAAGTTTGGAAAATTAAAATCCCCCATTGTTACAACTGTATGCTTGCATTTGAGATCTAGTTCTGACAATTATCAGAATTTTTTTGCAATGAATTTAAACAGTGTATTTTGACAATGGCAAGAAAGCCTTTAACATGAATGTCAAGAGTTTTGACTGGATTTGTAATTAATTGACTTCAGTTCATGTGAAAATTGAGGGCAGGTCTTCACCTTTAATAACAAGATTCATGACTAACATGAGAGTTGAAGTTTATTTGGTGTAGATGGGAATGTGCAGTTAAGGTCACAGTCAGATCAGCCATGATACTATTGAATTACCTATGGTGCAGCTGCAACATTCTAACATGTTTCTTTCAATTTCTTATGCCAAGATATAGAAACAAACAGTTTTAAATCAAAAGTCTGTTTGCACAATATGTAGCACAAATGGGCCATTTGGTCCAACTGCAGAATTTTTCTACTTGACCTTGTTAGTGGGAAATTGGCAAAACTTGGAGGGCTTCGTTACATTGTCTCATCACTGATTACTTCTTCCTGTTTCCTCTTCAGTCCTGTCTTCCTCCTCCCTCCTCCTTGCCCCACCCCCATAACATCTGTTTGCAACTGATAGATTAGTGTATTCTTTTGTTAATCACTCGGAATATCTGTACAGTCTGTTTCAGGATAATTGAAAGCCAAAATTCAGGTTGTTGTCTCGACCAAATTAATACAGGTTTCTATCACATTCAAACTCTTACACTAAATGTGCCTATTCTCCTTAGGCACTCGTAGAAATTGCAAGTAGAAGAAATTAATTCTATAGTTAGTGGGTCCCGTTTGAAGGTTTGAGTTTCCTTCATAGGATTTTGTTTCTTTAACTGGAGTGACCTCATACTGCCCCTACTACTGAACTAATAATAATATCTAATTGTTAAATATCAAAGGTGTTATGCATGCTGGATGTCTAATCCATATTTTAATCTCTTTTTGTTCTATTGCTCATCTCACTTATTTGTCAAGCTACTTGCCACAACATTATCTCTCTGAGCTCTTGCGTGGATCCTTCCACAGCTCAATCCTTGGCTCCATTTACCTCATTATAAAGTGCCAGTTTAGGCTCAGCTGTAACAATAGTGTCTGAATTGGAAAGCTGTGGATTCAAGCTCTAATCTTGTATTTGAACATGCATTCTGTGCCTGTAAGATAACAGTGCAAAGCTGAGGGAGTTGTGCATTGTCAGAATCTGTCATGGAAAGATATTAAACCAAGAGGGCTTGCCCACATGTAGAAAATCTGTAGCAGGTGTGTTCAGTTGTCCTAGCTTGCGTTATTTTCTCAACTAACAAGTAAAATATCAGATGGTTTCATTTTATGATTGTGTATAGTTTTTGTGTGCTTTACTTTAATTACTGTTACTCTACACCTCAAAACTTCAATGGCTGGGAAGCCACTGTGGTGCGTCGTGACAAGTGTAAGTTTTTGTCACATGCAACCTTTCCCATGATAATGATACAAATGTGGAATTGATGTTTAGATCTACCTTCATGCTTCCTCATACATACCTTGCATTCACTCTGTGCTATCAGTGCACTTGTTTGACATCCTGCATTTGATTTTGTTTCCTCATGCTAAGTATTTTCTGGGCAGCAAGAAATGGAAGCTAACCCTAAGCTTGGAATGTGTCTGGAGCAGGGTAAGGAACCTGCAGCCTTTTGGGGTACTAATTGTGGCCTTCTGCCTATTTGTCAGCAAGTACCAAATCCACCTTTAAACCTCTGTACCATTTAAATTTTTACTGGTAACCCAGTCATGTCAAAAACTAAGAAAAGAACATTAAAGGAAGTGAACAGAATATTCAGTGAAGAATGGGAATTGCAGTATTACATAGCTGCTGTGAAAGGTAAAATGTTTGTTTTGTGACACCATAACTGCAACAGTGAAGAAATACAATGCATATCAGCATTATGCAACTCGTGTACCAGAAATATGCTAAACTGGAAGGAGAACCCCAAAAATCTGCACTTAAGATAATGAAAGATCCAGAGGAGCAGCAGCAGCAAGTATTTAAAACAATGTTAGGACAAGGGACTGACATCACTGAAGCAACTTATAAAGTAGCATATACTTGGAAGAAGAGGTAAGGCATTTAATGTTGTGGAAATCATAAAAGAATACATTGTTGAAGTTGTAAGATGTTTAGATTCAGATAAGGTTAACAAGTACAAA
>NC_063333.1:19390712-19406751 GCF_021869965.1 Rhincodon typus
GGTTTCACAGGTCGGCGCAACATCGAGGGCCGAAGGGCCTGTACTGCGCTGTAATGTTCTATGTTCTAAATGTTGCAACTGTACTTGCATCTACTACTTCCTCTGACAGTTCATTCCACATACAAACCACCCTCTGTGTCAAAAAGTTGCCCCTCAGGTCCCTTTGAAGTCTTTCGCTTCACGACTTAAGAATATTCCAAATAGTTTTGAACTCCCCTACCCAGGGGAAAAGATCTTTGCTATTCACCTTATCTATGCCCCTCATGATTTTATAAACCTTTGTAAAGTCACCCCTCAACCTCCTACAGCTCTCTTTCTCTGACAACGAGTGGAGGTTAAACCTAAGGGTCACCACACCCCAGGTAAGAGGTTGAGAAGGAATATCCCCCCATGGCAACCTCAGCCAGTGTGGAAACTGAACTGTTGGTGTCACTGTGCATCACAAACCAGCTCTCCCCGAAATGTCAGCCTTCCTGCTCCTCTGATGCTGCTTGGCCTGCTGTGTTCATCCAGCTCTACACCTTGTTATCTCCAGCCAACTGCAGGGTTAACTAAGCTAGGTAAAAGGGCCATAAACTATTGAACAATGGAACAAAACACCCATTTATCAGGTTCAGTATAGTCTCCAAGGCATGTGCACAGAATTTTGAGCTCATTTGACAATGAGTTCAAGCAATGATGTAAACATCACAGTACTGACATTCAATAGTTAAGTTATTCAAGGCAGGCAACTCTCTTTAAAAATGCCTAATCCTACATGTTGGGAAAATATTAGAGCCCATTATGAAGGATTTAATTGTAGACCATTTAGAAACACAATATAATTAAACAGATTCAGCATGGATTCATGGAGGCAAAATGACAGATTTATTTCAGATCTTTGAAGAAACAACAAGCAGGATAAATAAAATGGAAGCAGTCAGTGTAATATATTTAGATTTCCAAAAGGCATTTGTTAAAGCACTACACACAAGGTTACTTAATAAAATAAGAATGTGTTTTGGGGTTGTATATTAGTACGGATAGAGGATTTGCAAATGACAGAAGACAGAGAGTTGAGATAAAGGGACATTTTTTGGATGGCAACCTGTAAATGGTGGAGTGCCCCAGGGATCAGTACTGACCCCACAGTTATTTACAATATACGTTAATGATTTGTATGATGGAAATAAATGTATAAATACTAAGTTTGCAGATGTCAAAAATAAGATGGAAAAGCAAGTCGTGAGGATGACATAAGGTGTTTAACAAAGGGATGTGGACAGGTTAAGTAAGTGGGCAGAAAACTTGGCAGATATAATATAATGTGAAAATATAAGGTCATCCACTTTAGCAGGAAAAATAAAACAGCTAAATATTGTTTAAATGGGGAAAGACTGCAGAAAGCTGCAGCACATAAGGATTTGAGGATACTAGTGCATGAATCACAGAAAGCTAGCATAAAAGTTCAGCAGGTAATAGGGAAGGCAAAGGGAATGCTAGCCTAATATTACAAATTCTGAATTACAACAGTAACCACCCCAACATCCACAAACAGAGCTGTGTCAAGACTCTGATAAATGAGCAATAACCCCGGAGCTATGCAAAAACAAAGAGGAACACCAATACAAAGTCTTTGCAAACAATAGGTATCCTATCAGCCTCATCGGCTGATGCCTGGCAAATAAACAACACCAAGGAGACACTATACGCCCCAACACGCCGGCCACCCTACCCTATATTAGAAACATATCGGAATGAACTACAAGACTCCTTCGACCTCTTGGAATAATGATAGCACACAAACCAAAAGCCACACTTCGCCAGCTACTCTCAAAAGACAAAAGACTCTATACCTACAATGATCAGGACAAATGTGATATACAAAATACCATGCAGCAACTGCGAGAAGCAATACATAGGACAGACAGGCAGGAAACTCGCCACCAGGATACACGAACACCAACTCACTGCAAAACAGCACGACCAACTCTCCCTTGTTTCTATTCAGTCTGACAAAGAAGGACATCCGTTTAACTGGGACAACATTACAGTACTAGGACAAGCAAAACGAAGACAAGCACAAGAAGTCCTGGAACCCTGGTTTTCAACCATTGGTACCATAAATAAACATGTTGAAATAGATCCCATCTACATATCACTATGGAGCAAAACCGGAAACAGAACTACCCATCCAGACTGGACCATGTAAATTCAGAATGGAACAGAACAACAGCGATTCAACAGAGGCTAGACAGCACTGAAGATATCACCTAGAAGGGGGACTAAATGTTTGCACGAAAAACAGTCAGCTCAGCGAAACAACCAACAAGTCTGGAATGCTAGCCATTATTTCAAAAGGACTGGGATATAAAAATAGGAAGGTCTTGCTAAAACTACACAAGGCACTAATCAGATGAGTGCGAGAGTACTGTAAACAGTTTTGATTCCCTTATCCAACAAATAATGTACTGTCATTGGACGGAGTCCTGAGAGGTTCCAGGTTGATTCCAGGTATGGAAGGAATATCTTATGAGAAGAGGTTTAATAGGATGGGCCTGTACTCATTCAGAGCTTAGAAGACGGAGAGGCAATCTTATCGAGACATACAAGATTCTTAGCCTAGAGATAGTAGGATCTGCAGATGCTGGAGAATCTGAGATAACAAGGTGTACAGCTGGATGAACACAGCAGGCCAAGCAGCATCAGAGGAGCAGGAAGGCTGATGTTTCGGGCCTAAACCCTTCTTCAGAAATGGGGGAGGGAAAGGGGGATCTGAAATAAATAGGAAGAGAGGGGGAGGCGGATAGCAGATGGATGGAGGAGAAGATAGGTGGAGAGGAGACAGACTGGTCAAAGAGGCGGGGATGGAGCCAGTAAAGGTGAGTGTAGGTGGGGAGGTAGGGAGGAGATAGGTCAGTCCAGGGAGGACGGACAGGTCAAGGGGGCGGGATGAGGTTAGTAGGTAGGAGATGGGGATGGGACTTGAGGTGGGAGGAGGGGATAGGTGGGAGGAAGGACAGGTTACGGAGGCGGGGACGAGCTGGGCTGGTTTTGGGATGCGGTAGGGGGAGGGGAGATTTTGAAGCTTGTGAAATCCACATTGATACCATTGGGCTGCAGGGTTCCCAAGCGGAACATGAGTTGCTGTTCCTGCAACCTTCGGGTAGCATCGTTGTGGCACTGCAGGAGGCCCAGGATGGACATGTCGTCTGCGAAATGGGAGGGGGAGTTGAAATGGTTCGCGACTGGGAGGTGCAGTTGTTTGTTGCGAACCGAGCCTAGGTGTTCTGCAAAGCGGTCCCCAAGCCTCCGCTTGGTTTCCCCGATGTAGAGGAGGCCACAACGGGAACAGCGGATGCAGTATACCACATTAGCAGATATGCAGGTGAACATCTGCTTGATGTGGAAAGTCTTCTTGGGGCCTGGGATGGGGGTGAGGTGTAGGGGCAGGTGTAGCACTTCCTGCGGTTGCAGGGAAAAGTGCTGGGTGAGGTGGGGCTGGAGGGGAATGTGGAGCGGACAAGGGAGTCACGGAGAGAGTGGTCCCTCCGAAAAGCAGATAAGGGTGGGGAGGGAAAAATGTCTTTGGTGGTGGGGTCGGATTGCAGATGGCGGAAGTGTCGGAGGATGATGTGTTGGATCCGGAGGTTGGTGGGGTGGTACGTGAGGACGAGGGGGATTCTGCTTTGGTCGTTATTGCTGGGAGGGGGTGTGAGGGATGAGTTGTGGGAAATGCGGGAGACACGGTCGAGGGCGTTCTCGACTGCTGAGGGGGGGATGTTGCGGCCCTTGAAAAACGAGGACATCTTAGATGTACGGGAGTGGAATGCCTCATCCTGGGAGCAGATGCGGGCGAGGCGAAGGAATTGGGAATAGGGGATGGCATTTTTGCAGGAAGGTGGGTGGGAGGAGGTATATTCTAGCTAGCTGTGGGAGTCGGTGGGCTTGAAATGGATATCGGTTTCTAGGTGGTTGCCGGAGATGGAGACAGAGAGGTCCAGGAAGGAGAGAGAGGTATTAGAGATGGTCCAGGTGAACTTAATGTTGGGGTGGAAGGTGTCGGTGAAGTGGATGAACTGTCCGAGCTCCTCGTGGGTGCACGAGGCGGCGACGATACAGTCATCAATGTAACAGAGGAAGAGGTGGGGTTTATGGCCAGTGTAGGTACGGAAGAGGGATTGTTCCACGTAACCTACAAAGAAGCAGGCGTAGCTTGGGCCCATGCGGGTACCCAAGGTCACCCCCTTTGTCTGTAGGAAGTGGGAGGAATTGAAAGAGAAGTTGTTGAGGGTGAGGACGAGTTCGGCTAAGCGGATGAGGGTATCAGTGGAGGTGGACTGTCGGGCCTGCGGGACAGGAAGAAGCGGAGTGCCGTTAGGCCATCTGCATGGGGAATGCAGGTGTTTCGGGACTGGACGTCCATGGTAAAGATGAGGTGTCGGGGACCGGGGAATTGGAAGTTCTGGAGGAGGTGGAGGGCGTGGATGGTGTCATGGACGTAGGTAGGGAGTTCCTGGACCAAGGGGGAGAAAATGGAGTCCAGATAGGTGGAGATACGTTCGGTGGGGCAGGAGCTGGTGGAGACAATGGGTCGACCAGGGCAGTCAGGTTTGTGGATTTTGGGAAGGAGATAGAAGCGGGCGATGCGGGGTTGGGGAACGATGAGGTTGGAGGCTGTGGGACCACCAAACCATCATCTCCCAAACCATCCACAACCTCATCACTTCAGGTGACCTCCCACCCACAGCTCCAACCTCATCGTTCCCCAACCCCGCACTGCCTGCTTCTATCTCCTTCCCAGAATCCACAAACCTGACTGCCCTGGTCAACCCATTGTCTCCACCTGCTCCTGCCCCACCGAACTTATCTCCAACTATCTGGACTCCATTTTCTCCCCCTTGGTCCAGGAACTCCCTACCTATGTCCGTGACACCACCCACGCCCTCCACCTCCTCCAGAACTTCCAATTCCCCGGTCCCCGACACCTCATCTTTACCATGGACGTCCAGTCCCGAAACACCTGCATTCCCCATGCAGATGGCCTAACGGCACTCCGCTTCTTCCTGTCCCGCAGGCCCGACAGTCCACCTCCACTGATACCCTCATCCGCTTAGCCGAACTCGTCCTCACCCTCAACAACTTCTCTTTCAATTCCTCCCACTTCCTACAGACAAAGGGGGTGACCTTGGGTACCCGCATGGGCCCAAGCTACGCCTGCTTCTTTGTAGGTTACGTGGAACAATCCCTCTTCCGTACCTACACTGGCCATAAACCCCACCTCTTCCTCTGTTACATTGATGACTGTATCGTCGCCGCCTCGTGCACCCACGAGGAGCTCGGACAGTTCATCCACTTCACCGACACCTTCCACCCCAACATTAAGTTCACCTGGACCATCTCTAATACCTCTCTCTCCTTCCTGGACCTCTCTGTCTCCATCTCCGGCAACCACCTAGAAACCGATATCCATTTCAAGCCCACCGACTCCCACAGCTAGCTAGAATATACCTCCTCCCACCCACCTTCCTGCAAAAATGCCATCCCCTATTCCCAATTCCTTCGCCTCGCCCGCATCTGCTCCCAGGATGAGGCATTCCACTCCCGTACATCTAAGATGTCCTCGTTTTTCAAGGGCCGCAACATCCCCCCCTCAGCAGTCGAGAACGCCCTCGACCGTGTCTCCCGCATTTCCCACAACTCATCCCTCACACCCCCTCCCAGCAATAACGACCAAAGCAGAATCCCCCTCGTCCTCACGTACCACCCCACCAACCTCCGGATCCAACACATCATCCTCCGACACTTCCGCCATCTGCAATCCGACCCCACCACCAAAGGCATTTTTCCCTCCCCACCCTTATCTGCTTTTCGGAGGGACCACTCTCTCCATGACTCCCTTGTCCGCTCCACACTCCCCTCCAGCCCCATCACACCCAGCACTTTTCCCTGCAACCGCAGGAAGTGCCACACCTGCCCCCATACCTCCTCCCTCACCCCCATCCCAGGCCCCAAGAAGACTTTCCACATCAAGCAGATGTTCACCTGCATATCTGCTAATGTGGTATATTGCATCCGCTGTTCCCGTTGTGGCCTCCTCTACATCGGGGAAACCAAGCGGAGGCTTGGGGACCGCTTTGCAGAACACCTAGGCTCGGTTCGCAATAAACAACTGCACCTCCCAGTCGCGAACCATTTCAACTCCCCCTCCCATTCCGCAGACGACATGTCCATCCTGGGCCTCCTGCAGTGCCACAACGATGCTACCCGAAGGTTGCAGGAACAGCAACTCATGTTCCGCTTGGGAACCCTGCAGCCCAATGGTATCAATGTGGATTTCACAAGCTTCAAAATCTCCCCTCCCCCTACCGCATCCCAAAACCAGCCCAGCTCGTCCCTGCCTCCCTAACCTGTCCTTCCTCCCACCTATCCCCTCCTCCCCCCTCAAGACCCACCCCCATCTCCTACCTACTAACCTCATCCCACCCCCTTGACCTGTCTGTCCTCCCTACTTCCCCATCTACACTCACTTTTACGGGCTCCATCCCCGCCTCTTTGACCGGTCTGTCTCCTCTCCACCTATCTTCTCCTCTATCCATCTTCTATCCGCCTCCCACTCTCTCCCTATTTATTTCAGATCCCCTTTCCCCTCCCCCATTTCTGAAGAAGGGTCTAGGTCCAAAACGTCAGCCTTCCTGCTCCTCTGATGCTGCTTGGCCTGCTGTGTTCATCCCGCTCTACACCTTGTTATCTAAGATTCTTAGCCTGTTGCTTCAACCATACAAGCAGGGTTGACAGAATAGATGCAGAAAGGTTGCCTCCTCTTGTGGGATCGTCTTGGGCTCGAGGGCATTATCTTAGACGAAGGGGATGGTCATTTATGATAGGGATGAGTAGGATATTTTTTCTCTCAGACGGATGTGAATCCGTGGAATTCTGTACTGCAGACAGCTGTCATAGCTGCACTATTAGGATATTCAAGGCTGAGATAGATAGATTTCTAATTAGTAAGGAAATTGATGGTTATGGGGATAAGGCAGGAAAGTGGAGTTTAAGATTATGGTCTTAAAACTGGAGATGAAATAAATCAATATGCTATATGATTGGGATCTATATTGTTTCAATTGAGTTGTTCAAAACAGCTATGTCTCGAAACATTACATATATGCACACACATGCTACTAATAAACCATTATTTTCTTCAACTAATCACACCACAATTTTGGTTATCATATACAAGTTGTAACATTTTATCAATAAAGATAAAAGCAAAACACATTTTTCTTTTATATTAATTTATTAGTCTTAAATAAAGTATTGATACACTACCACAGCTGAGCATGATTTTACCTTCCCAACACCCTAACACACATTTCTGATGGGGTGAACTACTAAATAATTATATAATGTTGAAATCTGTTTTTTGCCCTTGATAGCTCTCTAGGGCTAAATCAAACTTAGGAGAAATGCATCAGCTGAGACTAAATAGCTTACCAGAAACTAGAGGTCAAGTTGCGATCTTGACTCAGTAAGCCATTATTGTTTCTTGAAAAGATTAAAAATAAATTGAATAATAATAAAGAACATAGTCTCATTTTAATGGTGTCTGTCCACAGGCAATTACATAATGAATGTTGAAACAGTGGATTTTTTAGTAAAGGAATTATTTTTTCACAATATTCTTGATAAAATTATAAACTTTCTAATCAATGTTCTCAAGTTACAAAATAAAAACTCTACATGTGGTTCTGTTCATATTCATACAATTTTAATTGAAGGAATTGATTCATTTAACAACTAGACCAACTGCCAAAAATTAATTGGTGCAATTATACACAGTTCACTGTGAAAAGTAATCAGAAAAAACCCTTTCAGATAAGTGGAGATACCAACCAGCTATCCAAACCAAAAACATCTGTCATGACATTTTAAAGATCAACTGTCAAGTTTCCCTCTGAGGTGGTAGAAGTGTTTCCTGCATGTACATTGGTTCTGCAAACACTGTAGAATGTAATAAAAAGCTACAAAACTTGTGGATTCTTTCAACTTCACCATAACTTGATTTCAATCAAGGAACCCTGCTGAGGGTGTTTTTGGTATGGGTCACATCAAATTACCTTCCTGCACCCTCACCCTAACTGCTACTCAGAATACAGAGAGTAAGGTGCAAGTTTGCCCGCACATCCTTGAACCTACTGAGGCCCTTAGGCCAATTAATGGCCTCTTAAAGACTTCAATCCACCTCCACTGCCATAATGGTGTTTGATAGTGAACACTTTTGCTGAAAATTGCACAGTGTTCAGTTCCATTTGAACACCTCAGGTAATATTCATGCCTCTACGCAGCAAGAGCTAAACAACATTCAACCTTGTGTTGATAAATAGTAATTACATTTAAGCCACATAAATGTCAGATAATGACCATCACCAATAGCATCTAAATACTTTCATGACATTAAGTGAGGTTGACATCACTGAGACCAACATCAAAAATATCCCAGAAGTCAGCACTGACCAGAAACCTAACCGGACCAGCCATATAAATATTGTGGCTACATATGCAGGTCAGAGATTGAGAATTCTATGGCAAGTAACCCAGTCCTGAGTGGTAATCATCTTTAAAGTGCAAGTCAGTGGTGTAATAGAATTCTCTCTACTTGCTTGGATGAGTTCAATCTTTAAAACACTTGATAAACTCAACATCATCCAGGATAAAGCACCCTGCTCATTTGGAACCCCATTCATTATCATGGACATTTACTCTGTTTACCGCTAGTGCACATTGGCAGCTGTATGTACAAGATGCACTGCTGCAACTCACCAAAGGCTTCTTCAACAGCACTTTTCCAGCGCACAAGCTTTATAATCTAGAACAACAAGGGTAACAGGTGCATAGGAATACCAGCGTCTGCATCATGCTGCACATGAAATTCAAAATAAATTGCTACTCCTTCATCGCATGTTGATGTTCTTGGACTCCTCAATAAAACTATGGATATATTTTCATCTACTGACTGCAGGGGACTAAGAAGGGGATTAGGATCTGGCAGCACCTGGCAGTTTTTTCATTTATTCGCTGGGCGGCCAAACAACCTTCTGTTACTGTAAAAGATCATGGCAAAGTTTTGCTTCAACTTAGCAGAGGACATCACATGGAGTGTGCCGTCTATACTCAATCTCCTTGAAGCACTGCAATTGTATCCTCAAGAGTAACTAGCCTTTGTGTGGACAGGTCACCTAACACCTTGCTTCCCTGTGAAGATGTAGCAAAACTTGATGCCAAATCCAAAAACTCACACTTTGAAAAAACATACTTGCAGACACTTTGCAACAGAAGGATTTCTCCAAGTTCACCTTCGCCACAACTTATAAGCTGATCCTTTAATAATGTTAGTGCTACAGCAGTTTGGCACCTATACGCTTGATCTTTGATAAGTATTTGTTAAAGAAATCTGCCTTGTCAGAAATAGAGTAATTAATGTTGCATCATCAAATGGGATAACACAGAGTCAGCTGATTCTGGTGCAAGTGGAGCATGGTTACGTGAGTGCATTTCTCAGCATAGGATGGTGTTCCAGAAATGGTTAGCAGCACAACACACACATCCCAGAAAGGTGACCTGCTTCTGTGGACCCACAACAGATATCAATTTTGCACCCAAGCACTGAAGGGTACAATATCTAATTATCTGTATATATCTGTTGTTTGGTTCAGGAATTTTTAAAACTAGAAGATGCTTGCCAAGTCCCAGAAATATTTTGTGTAAATGCTTCATGATTTCCAGAAGATCTTGAACAAAATTCCACACCATTCATCCATTTCCTGCATCTCCTGCATTCAATTCCATCTGTCTGCCTTCTAAAGGAAGGCAATTGCTTCCTGTTCCTTGCAACAGCAAATGAATAAACTACTGGTGCTGATTTCTGTGTCTTGCTGTGATTCAGACCCGCATAACTGTGTACAAAACTATATAGGTTTATCGCGCAGAGATAGCAAGAACTGTAGATGCTGGAGTCAGATATAACACAGTATGGAGCTGGAGGAACACAAAGGCTAGGCAGAATCAGAGGAGCAGAAAAGTTGACGTTTTGGGTCAGGACCCTTCTTCAGAAATGGGGAGGGGGAAGGGAACTGGGGAATAATTAGAAAGAGGAGGGATGGGGCTGGGGAAGGTTGGTAGGATGGTGATAGGTGAGTGCAGGTAGGGAGTGGTGGAGATTGGTCAGTGGGATGGGAGGGGCGGATAAGTGGGAGAAAAGATGGACAGGTTGTGTCAGGTCAAGGAGGCAGTGATGAGAGGGAGGGTTGATCATGGGATGAGGCCAGGGGTGGGGAGATTTTAAAACTGATGAATTCCATGTTTAGGTCATTCCATGTAGGCTTCCCAGGCGGAATATGAGGTGTTGCTCCTCCAGTTTGCGAGTGGTGTCATTGTGATGAGTTGTATCTCAGATTACTATGGGACTGCCCTGACCCAGATTTTTAATTCGTGTCTGGCCACAGGAGAGGTGCCAGATGACTGGAGGACAGTTAATCTGATTTTACTTTTCAAGGAGTTTCTCTCATGTTGCCTCTTCTCATGATGCATTAAATTGTGTTCTGTTTTCCAAGACTGGCTTCTTGCATCGTAGTTCTGTTAAGTGCAAGATGTAAAGCTTCAACTGTGTATTTGCTTTTAGCAATGTTTAAGTCCTGTACTACCAAGCAAGTACATTCGACATCAACTCCCACCACCACTGTATGCAGTAGCAGCTGTATGTAACAAACCAAGATTCCTTCAACAGCACCTTGCAAACCATAAGACGTAGGCCATTCAGCCCATTCACTCTGCTCCACCATTCGATGAGATCACGTCTGATGAGAATTCTCAACTCCACTTTCCTACTTTTGCCCTATAACCCTTAATTCTCCTACTGATTCAAATTCTGTTTATCTTAGTCTCGAACATGTTTAATTATTCAGTCTCAATGACCCCCTGTGGTAAAGAATTAAACAGATTCAATAACATCTGAGAGAAAAAGTTCCTCCTCATCTCCTCTTAAATGGGTGACCCCTTATTCTGAGATTATGCCTGCTGGTCCTACACTCTTCCACCAGGGGAAACAACCTTTCTATCTACTCTGTAAAGTCCCCTAAGTAGCTACATTAACATTTCAAGTCATAGAATCACAGAATCCCTTACAGTGTGGAAACAGGCCATTTGGCCCAACTAGTCCACACGACCCCTCCAAAGAGCATCCCACCCTGCCTCATTCCCCTGCCCCTGCATTTCCCCATGTCTAATCCAACTAACCTAAACATCACTGGACACTACAGGCAAGTTAGCATGGCCAAACCACCTACCCTTTATATCTTTGGACTGTGGAAGGAAACTGGAGCACCTGGAGGAAACGCACGTAGACACTGGGAGAATGTGCAAACTCCACACAAAAAGTCGCCTGAGAGTGGAATCGAACCCCGGTTTCTGGCAAAATGAGGCAGCAGGGTTAACCACTGAGCCACCATGCCGCCCAAAGTCCACTGACCTTTCTTCACAACTGTTTTAACTTAACTTTGCTTTCTGTCTACAGATGCTGCTAGGCCTGCTCAGTTTCTCCAGCAATTTGTGTTTTTCTTTCAGATTTCCAGCATCTGCAGTTCTTTGATTTATCCCCCAAGTATCTAGTGTGTTTCAATCAGGCTACCTCTCATTCTTTTAAATTTCAATGAGTAAAGGCTCAACATAATCATCTTTCCTCATAAGACAGATTCTCTGAACCTGATATCAGCCTACTGCACTTTCCCCGGACTCCTTCCAATGCTAGTATATCTTTCCTTAGATAAGGCAATCAAAACTATTCACAGTATTCTAGCTGTAATCTGACTTGAGCCTTATACATTTTTAACAAAACCACCCTGATTTTATACCCCATTCCCTTGAAATAAAGACCAACATTCTACTCGACTTCCTTATTACCTTCTGAACTTTTTTTAAATCACTGAAAGTGGGCATCATTGGTTAGGTCAGCATTTATTGCTTATCTTTAGTTGTCCAGAGGGCAGTTAACAGTCAATCACATTGCTGTGGGTCTGCAATCACATGTAGGCCAGAGCAGGAATAAAGTTGACAGATTTCCTTTCCTAAAGGGCATTCGTAAACCAGATGTTTTTTTCAACAATCGTTAGACCCTTAATTCCGCATTCTTTATTGAAATCAAATTCCACCATCGGCCATGGCAAGATTCAAACTCAAGTCCCCAGAATATTATCTGGGTTTCTGGATTAATAATCCATCATCCAGGCCATCAACTCCCATCACCCCACCATTTAACCATTTTTGAGTTATCCCCTTCCTAAAATCCTTCTTCCTCACTGGAATATGTCTTCGCTGTGTGCCATTAACCATTTTATTAAATGTACACCATTGTTCTTCAACTGCCAACTCTGCCTCTGATACGGGCTATGTGTAATGCAAAGTAGCTCGCCTCTCATGCCCGGAGCATCTCGGAATAAATTCGCTCTCCTCTTCAGGTGGCAAAGGCATCAAGGCGGTGACATCTGCCCTGTCCACCTCAGATTCCAAGGTATTTTCAACGCTTGACCAACAGGGAGAACCCACAGGTTCTGGAACAGTTGGAAAGGCAATTAAGGAGTCAGGCATGTTTTGCTCCTGCACCATTTACGAGTTTGCAGCTTTCATATGGTCCATGTGCTTGTTTAGGACTGTCACATCTACACGAATTTTCTTCATCACTGGACCTGATCTTGCCTTGACCATGCCTCTTACCCATGCAGGGCCATTCCTGTGGTTCCTACACCAAGCTTTTTACCCTAAGGTAACTGTTTCTCTCGATTAGTGGAGTCTTGTGTTTGGTACTGGTGTTCCTGACACCGTTTCACGCTCACCCCCACCGGAGTTCCGGAAAGATCAGATTTAACCTGGTGCAGAGTCTTCTCCCCATTAGCAATACTGCTGGAGCTATCCATGTAGTTGCATGAGGGGTTGTCCTATAATCAAATAGGAACCAGAACAGTTTAGTATCTAGTTAAGATTTAAGCTGTTTCTTTAAAAAACACAGAAACGTTCTGAGGAAGGGTCACTGGATCCAAAACATTAACTCTGATTTCTCTCCACAGATGCTGCTAGACCTGCTAAGCTTGTCCAGCATCTGCAGCTCTTTCGGCTGTTTCTTTAAGCCTGCCTTCAAAGTTTGTACTGCTCTTTCTGCTGGACCGTTGGATGATGGATAGTATGGAGCTGTCCTTATACAATGAATACCATTCAACTTTAGGAAATACTCAAATTCGTTGCAGGTAAACGATGGCCCATTATCTGTGACCAACACTTCTGGGAGTCCGTGTATTGTAAAAGATAGGCACAGTTTTTCTGTCGTCATTCCCATGTTTGACGAATGAACTCTATGTACGTCTAACCACTTTGGGTGTGCGTCCACACTGACTAAGAACAATGAGCTCAAGAAAGAACCTGCACTATCAACGCATAACTGAGTCCAGGGTTTACCTGGCCATTCCCACGAATGTAGGGGAGCTGCTGGTGGTAATTTTTATTCTTGTTGGCACTCTGGGCACTGCCCCACCAACACAGCTATGTCTGCATTCAATCCTGGCCACCAGACATAACATCTTGCCATAATCTTCATTTGGAAACCCCTGGATGATCCTGGTGGAGTTGAGCCAGTATCTGATGATGACCTTTACTCGGGACAATCACTTTTGCTCCCCATAATAATACGCCATCCTCTACGGTGATCTGATCTCTGTGTGTTGAAATTGGTGTCATTTCTGGTTGTGACAGCCCTTTGGCTTCTCCCGTTACCACCAGTTATTTCAGATTTTCCAGGACCAGATCTTACTGTGTCCAAAGTCTGATATTGTCAGCTGTGACTGAAAGGGTGTCCAGAAAATTTAAAACCATTATATCTTACAGTGAAAATACCACCAGCAGTGTATCTGTTAGTATGAGGCAGCTCAATGCATTGCATTTGCTATTTGACCTCTCAGATCGTGTTCCAACTTGTAATTATCCGGCAGCTATGGGCGGCACTGCCTTGTCCTCTTTAAGTAGACCTAGCAGGGATTTATGGTCCGTTATCATCACAAATTCACGTCTGTAAAGATATTGGTAGAACTTCCCGACTCCAAATATGACTGTCAAACCTTCCTTCTCTATCCGGGCATATTTACGGGCATAAAGCCAAAGTCCTGAATGCATATTCTATTGGGAGTTCCTCTCCATCGGGCCACCTTTGAGCTAATGCTACCTTGATTCTGTATGGGGAGACACTGCTTATCAATTCCAGATCTTGTTTGGGATCATAGTGTACCAACAACGCCTTAGAAGATGAATGCTGTTTCTTCACTTCCCTGAAAGCTACGGCTTGGCTATGCCACAATTTCCAAGGCTGTCCCTTTTTCAAGAGTTGATGGAAAGGTGCCAGGATGGAGTCCAAGTTATGTGTGAACTTTCTGTAATAATTCACCAGCCCAAGGAAAGACCTCCGCTACAGACATGAGAGCTAGGGCACCTTTGATCGCCCTCACTTTATCTTTCAACAGGTGTAACCTAGTTTTGTCAATTCTGTAACCCAAGTAAGTCACTTGGGGTGCCTGGAACACATATCTTTCCCTTCTAGGGTGTACGCCCAAGTTCTCTAAGCACTCCTTATTGGTCTTCCCTGTGATTAGCATGTCATCTAGTTAAAGGGTGACCTGGGGTAGACCATGTAAAATGCTCTCCGTTGTCCACTGAAAAAGTGCGGAGGCTGACGATATCCCAAATGGCAGTCTCGTATATTGGTACAAACCCTGGAATCCTCATCTAATCACAATTGTAAGTACACATGGCTCATGTCCAGCTTTGTGAAGGTCAGCACCCTTGCCAGCTTTGCATATAAATCCTTTATGCGAGGGTTTGGATATTTATCCAAAACCAAAGTTGTACCCTTGATTTGTAAAGGTCCCCCTGTATAGGGTCTCATTATAGCCAAGGCCTTGCACAAACTTAAGGGTTAGAGTCCAGAGTAAATTATGTCAAAGACTGGTTCTGCGAGCACTGAAACGGTCATGCCAGTATCAACCTCCATTAGAACTGGGTGACCATTTAACCAGATTTTATTTTGACTGGTTCTGATTTGGATGTTGCTAAGCAATTTAACTGTTCCAAACCATGTTTTGGTGGACTCTCCAGCGTGTGCACTCTCTTGGATACTGGCTTATGAGTTCTCTTATTCCATTTTGATCCAGTGGGACTCTTTTGCTGTCTTGAGTCCGCATACCGGCAGCAACTACAATGGCTTGTCAGCCCAGATCCTGAAGAAAATTTTAACCATTTGGCTGAGGCTTGGCTTTGTTTTGGGGTTTTGCTGTGGACTGACCTAGCGTCCCACTGTTGAGGATACGTCCTGAGTGGCGCTATGCACCTGCCTTTACTTAAGTGGTGTTCCCCAAGCTCACTCGGACCGGCAAGAGTGTCCACTTCTATTGGAATACCCTGTAACTCACATGCTCCACTTGCCACATTTTCCATTGATAAAGCCAGTTGTAGTGCCTGTTTGAAGTCCAGTTTGGTTTCAGTTGGTAGGTGCTTTTGCATGGTTACATCATTAATCCCACATACCAAATGGTCTCTCAGTATCTCATTCACAGTTAAATCAAAGTCACATACTTCTGCCAGTTATCTTCACCTAGTCAAAAATCCCGATACAGATTTACCTTGTTCTCGAATTGCCGAGTAAAAATGATAACATCTCAGAATTAAAGGAAGCTTGGGGTTGTAGTATTCCTTAATTAAATCCATCAACTTTTGAAAGGTTGCTACTTCAGGCAAAGTTTAACTCCTAATAACCGAAAAAGCTGTGGGTCCACAAGCTGTCAGGAGAATTACTCGTTGCTTTTCATCTGCCCCAATGTAATTTGCCTGGAAAAGATAACGCATACTTTTCACATACTGGGCCCGGTCTTTGACAGCAGGTTCGAATAAGTCAAGTTTTCCAAATAACGGCATGATGCCAGAATTAGAACATAGAACATTACAGTGCAGTACAGGCCCTTCGGCCCTCGAT